>NW_015090790.1:637468-665880 GCF_001431845.1 Calidris pugnax | reverse complement strand
GCAGCACTTGCCCGGAGGGGGATGGAGTCGGGGGGGAAAACCGTCCCGCCCGAGAGATCCGGTTGTTACGGGCCCGCTCCCGCCTGATGGCGAATTAACAGGAGGCCGCCGCAGCTCCCCAGCGGGCTTCCCCGCTCCAGGCCCGGGGGAGGTGCCGTCCCTCAGCCCGGGGAACCGCGGCTGCAACCGCCCCGCACCCTGAGAGTTTTAACTCTGCGCTCCCCGCCCGGGGACAGGCGCTCGGCGGCGGCGTGGAGAGGGGGGGCAGGTGAGGGGTCCCCCGCGGAGGGGGGGGGGATGAGGGGGGAGGACACACACGCGTCCCTGCGACGGGGCGCCAGGCTCCAGGTGGAGGTGGGGAGGGGAGCGGGGCCGCTTGATTGACGGTTGCCCTGGAGACGCGGAAGCCCCCGCCCCCCCGGCGCGGCGCAGCCAATGGGAGGGCGCGGCCGGGCCAGCAGGCTGGGGTGCCATATAGTATTGGAGCGGGGCGAGGAGTCACGTTGGGGGGAGCTGCGGAGAGGAGCCCGTTTACACTACTTTGCTATAGCAGCTATCTTTAATGGTTATTGCGTGGCCGGGAGGAAACCTGATCGGCTAGAGCCGGAGGAGGAGGAGTGGACTTTCCAGAGAGATAGGAAGGGGGAGAGGAGGAGGAGGAGGAGGAGGAAAAGAAGAAGAAGGGGACGGGGGGAAAAAAAAAAAAAAAAAAAAAAAAAAAAGGAAAACAAACCGAACCATGTCTTCTGCCTCCCCCACGGACGAGATCACGAGTTCGGTGGAGATCAAGCAGGAAAATGTGATGGAAATCCTCTCTGAAGCCAGCAAGGTGCCCCACGACGGGCCGGCGGCGGGAGCCCTCAACCCCGCGCCGCCGCCCCCTCCCGCCGCCGGCCCCTTCCCCATGGAGCACCCCATGGAGCACACAGGCTCGGCCGCCGCCGCCGAGGAGGGAGCCGCCGACCAGGTACTGCTCCACACGGAACTCCTGGCCAGGAATCACCACGCTGCCTCCTCTCCCTCCTCCTCCTCTTCTTCTTCTTCCTCCTCCTCCTCCTCCTCGCAGACCCCCCTGGCTTTCTCCCCGGACCACGTCGCCTGCGTGTGCGAGGCGCTGCAGCAAGGTGGGAACCTGGACCGCCTGGCCAGGTTCCTGTGGTCTTTGCCCCCGAGCGATCTGCTACGTGGCAACGAGAGCCTGATGAAAGCCCGGGCGCTGGTGGCTTTCCACCAGGGCATCTACGCCGAGCTCTACAGCATCCTGGAGAGCCACAACTTCGACTCCTCCAACCACCCGCTCCTGCAGGAGCTCTGGTACAAGGCTCGCTACACCGAGGCGGAGCGAGCCCGGGGCAGACCCCTGGGGGCGGTGGACAAGTACAGGCTGCGGAGGAAATACCCTTTGCCCAGGACCATCTGGGACGGCGAGGAGACGGTCTACTGCTTCAAGGAGAAGTCCCGCAACGCGCTGAAGGAGCTCTACATGCAGAACCGGTACCCCTCGCCGGCCGCCAAGCGCAACCTGGCCAAGATCACCGGGCTGTCCCTCACCCAGGTCAGCAACTGGTTCAAGAACCGCAGGCAGCGGGACCGCAACCCCTCCGAGACCCAGTCCAAAAGGTGAGGGCCAACTTTTCCTCCCCGCCCCCCTCTCCCCGCCGGGCCTGCCTTCCCCCTCCCTCTCTCCCTCCTTCCTTCCCTCCCTCCCTCTTCCCGGCTCTTTTCTTTCCCTTGCAAACATGGCGCTTACCTTCCCTGCGCCTCGTCCTCCCCTCCTTCCCCCCCTCCCGCCTTCCCCACACACACACACACACACACACCCGGCCCGGGCACGCAGGCATGCGAGGCAGCCAGGGGAAACTTTCCTGGGCCCCGCCGCCCCCTTCCCCCCGGCCCGGGGCGGCGCGGCGGACCCCGCGGAACGGGGGCCTGCGGGGTGAGGGGAAGAAAGGAAAGGGGGGGGGTAAGGAAGTTGTTTGTTCTCCCCAGACACCTTGTTTTTATTTAATTGTCGCGCCTGACAGAGTTAATCATTGACGGCGGCCGCGGGAGGTGCGGGGTCCCGCCGCTCGCTCTTGTTTTGAAACCTGACTCGGGAGCGGGCCGGGCTCGGGTTTCAGCAGGGGGAGCGGGGCCGGCGGCCACGGGGCCTCCTCCGCGGCGGCACCGCCGGGATGGGGCTGGGGCTCGGAGCCGGCCCCGCCGCAGGCCTCCGCCTCCATCCCCGCGGCCCTTCGCTCCCCGCCGGGGCGGGAGAGCCTCCGCCCGCGCCCGGCCCGCGGCTCTGACTGCGCTTCCCGCCCCCTTCGCCCCGAGGGGGCCGCGGCGGGGGCGAAGCGGGCAGGTGGAGGTGACCTCCCCGCTCCCGCCCCCTTCCCGGGGCAGGGAGGGGGAGAGAAAGAGAGAGCGGGGAAGGAAAGGAGGGAAAAGAGGGAAGGAAAAAAAAAAAGGGAGGGAAAAAAAAAAAACCCGGGACGGAGGGGCCCCAAGGCATTTCTCAACCAAGGGCGCGATTGTGCCGCCGCGGCCCCCTCCCCGCGGGACACATCAAAGGGCGAGCGGCCGAGGGGGGAGGGACCGGGAAAGGCGGCGGAGGGCGGACCAGCCAGCGAAAAAAGCCCCGTGGAGGGGATCGGCCGGGCCGGGGCGGCGGCGGCGGCCCCGCGGGGCGCAGCACAAAGGCCGTTCCCCCCCATTCCATTCCCTTCCCCCCCTCCATGCAGCCCGCACCGCCTGAGGGGCCTCCGCCGGCACCTGGGGGCAGCGCGGGCCCGGCTCCCGCCGGGGAGGCCCCCCCCCCGCCTCCTCCGCCTTTCCCGGGGCTGGCGGGGGTCCCGGGGGCGGCGGGCACAGGCCGGGGAAGGTCGGGCGGCGCTTCCCGGCTTGGTCTCACCTCCCGCGGCTGCCGCCCAAACCCTCTGCCAAATGGCTGCGGCCCGGCTCCGGCCTGCGGGCGCCCTGGGCCGGCGGAGAGGGGCCTCAGGCAGCCCCCGCCGGCGGGCTGGGGCGGATAGCAGGGAGAGGAGGCACATTTACACGTGCCTCACCCGCTCTGTAAAGTTTTCTCCTCAGGTTTGATGTGTGCTTTTCTAAGAAACCTTCCCCCTTGACTTTAAATTGGTTTGAAGTGCCTTGTAAAGGCAAATCACAGAAAATAATAATAATAATAACTCGGGGGAAACTCTGGCAAACTGTATCGAAGCAAGGAGTTCCCCTGTGGTGCGGGGCTCGCCGGCCCACCCTGGTAATGCAGTGTCATCTCTCCGTCTCTTCCCCTAGCGAGTCAGATGGCAACCCCAGCACAGAAGATGAATCCAGCAAGGGGCAGGAGGATTTATCTCCTCACCCGCTCCCCAGTTCATCCGATGGCGTTACCAGCCTCAGCCTTGCCAGCCACATGGAGCCTGTCTACATGCAGCAGCTCGGAAACACTAAAATAGCCTTGAGCTCATCTGGCGTCTTG
Organism: Calidris pugnax; assembly: GCF_001431845.1. Classification (NCBI taxonomy): domain Eukaryota; kingdom Metazoa; phylum Chordata; class Aves; order Charadriiformes; family Scolopacidae; genus Calidris; species Calidris pugnax. The sequence continues at coordinate 662,417 of NW_015090790.1, read as the reverse complement.
TTGAACGGAAACCTCGTGCCTGCCAGTACCTCTCCCGTCTTTCTCAACGGTAGCTCTTTTCTTCAGGGACCCAACGGTGTCATTCTCAATGGACTCAGCGTGGGGGCTTCGCAGACGGTTACCTTAAATTCACCCAAAACCACGTCGAGCGTTGTGAGCAATGGGGTTTCCATCACTGACATACTGTCGTCTTCGTCAGAAGATGTTAAGGACTTCAAGCTTGTGCAGGCTTCTGTCCCCAATGCCACGGCAGCCACCTTCAGCCCCAGCAACATCCCGGTCTCCTTCCCAGGATTGATACCGAGCTCAGAGGTGAAAAGGGAAAGCGTACAAACTGCTGCTTCCCAAGATGGAGGCTCCGTAGTTACTTTTACTGCTCCTGTCCAAATAAACCAGTATGGCATTGTCCAGATCCCCAATTCAGGAACAAATGGCCAGCTGCTGAATGGAAGCATCGGTTTTTCTTCTCTGCAGCTGCCTCCTGTTTCTGTGGCAGCTTCACAAGGTAAAAGCTTTGTCTCTTACAGTAAGAGGTGCGAGAAAAAGTTGGGATCCGGCACGCTTAGCATTTTAGAAGCCGTGGTACTTATCCTCAAAGGTACTGGGATTGTACCTCGGCCACAGCCACACACAGTACATCAAATAATACTTTTTGCCTTCCTTTATATGGGTTCTGCTCCTGGGCATACTGTTACATGGGTCTGAGCCCCGCTGCTAAGAGCAGAGGAGGAGGTCTGGTATTTTACACCTCTTTCATCTCGTGCTTTTCTCAGAAGCCTGTGAGACTAGTCTTCGCAAATATCTGCAAATTTTACACGTTTCAGTAATTCAAAATATTCCCCATTTGCCATTGAATTCTTTTAATGAGAAGATGCATAAAAATGAAAATTGCGGCAGCTGGAAATTGTTATCGTTGTTGTTCTTGTGGTGGTTGTTTTGGTTTTTTGGTTTTATAACCAAAGCATTTCATAAAAATGAATTTTAAATTACTATAGACACAACAAGGCGAAGCAGTTACACTCATACATTTTCTGTCTATAATTAAGAAAGATTAAACTGCAGGGAAACAATAGACATACACAATAGCTCGCAGATACAAAACGCGAGGGTATTTGGATAAACTGCCCTCAGTCCAAGGGAAATATGTCATCACAGGTTCACGTGCCAAGTGTGCAGGCTCCTCCCCAAGTTTTCTTTAGTGTTTGTCTTAACATACCATAGACTGAAACTTGGGGCCAGCCCGGAAGAATTCCAGGGAGCGCAAGCCTGCTTCGGGATCCTTGTTTTGAAGCAGGTCAGTTATAAGGCACAACCGAACAGCTTTGTTACTCATTAGCCACTGTATCTTTGGTTATGAAAATGATTAAACTTGAATGAATCTCTCTAGGTTTTAGGAGCTGTGAGTACTATAATGAAAAATCAAACTTTTTCATTATACTATAGGGAGTAAATTACTCTTGGCATTAAAGTAATACAGGGAGGAACAATGCAGCCGTACAAACACATTTTAAATGGGTGCAAAATTGCAAGATCCTAAAATGTTGCACTTGCAGTCAGTGGCAGTTATTAGTACGTAGTTTCACCAAGATGAAAAAGAGAAGACATTTAGTCTGAACACCCCCTTTAATCACAAAAGCTTTTTTAAGTCACGTGCTCCAAGGCATAGACTGACAGCCAGCAAAGGGGAGAAGGTTCGGTCCCTTAAGTAGTACGGGACTACGGTATTTGAAAGTCCTAAGATTCATAGTACGTTCCTCTCTGAACATTTTCCCCATTGTTTAAAAATAAAAAATAAATAAAAAGCACCCACAACAGTTACTCTCCAGCCACTGGAGAGTTATCCACCATATGCCTAGTCCGGTGCAGAGAAAAGTCAAGATCTGTATTTGCTGCTTTGATTTCTCTTTTTGTCTTAACATGAGAGGGAGGGATAGCTGGCTGCCTATTCCAAGTGAATGGTGCTGCAGGCTCTCTTAAGTAAGCTGCAGTAAATGTTATCTTATTGCCAGGTAACTTCAGGTTGGCTCGCTTTGTTCATTTAGTTTACCCACAAGAGTAACTTCTTCCAAAAAATCATCACTGGTTAATGGAAATGAATAGGGAGCTAAAATACTCCCCAAGTGAAAAATGCATCGTCAGTGCTGTTCCAAAAAAAATTCAGGTGTCTTCAACTGACACTGAAAACTAAGGTGTCTCCCCTTAAAATTACACAGCTTTTGAGAAAGAGAAGTGTTTGAAAGGGGACCCAGTCCCGAAAGGCAGTGTATCTTATTTTGGGAATTATTATAATGACGATTTACATGGCATGTCCAGTAAAACCAAGTTAAGGTCATCTCTGGCCACCGTTTCTTACTCTGGCTGGCCACAACATCACAGGAGCGGTGCCGTGGCTTGCAGCAAGGGCAGGCAGTTGCTGGGTGACTTTATACTGCACGGTGGATGTGGTAGGGTTGTGCTTTTAGTAATATGTGATAAAGCAAGGTGAAAGGCAGTAACGTCTGAGCTCTTGACACGCTACCTAGTTAACCTGGGAGAAGTTACTGGATTTGGATATTTTCTGTGCAGGTTGGCTCAGGTCGGTTCTGCCCAGCGGTAGTGGATTTCATGTGACGTGTCTCCAGTTCCCACACACAAGCTGTAGTCTGTCACTGAACTATCTTTAATAGCTTTTCATGCTGCTATTCTTAGATAGAAATTGAGTGGTGGCAACTACTGAAGGCCAAAACACATTCATTTCAATCACGTGGCTGGGGACTGTTTGCCCCTTAATGAGAGTCTGAAAGTTACCTAATATACCAGAACTACTTTTTTTTTTTTTCTTTCTAAAAGCAGTTTCTATTAATGGTTTTATTTCTTCGTACCAAATTTTCTCTCACCTGTTACAAACAACGCTGTTCTGTGTTCCGTGGAATATCAACATCTGTGTGTACAGCAAGCATAAAAAAAGACCAAAACATCTTAACAAAATGCCTGCACAACTCTCTGCCAACTGTAATAACGTGTTTTCCTTTCTTTTGCTTCCCTCTCTCTAGGTAATGTTTCAGTAAATCCCAGCACATCTGATGGAGGAACTTTCACAACCGAGTCTTCAACAGTGCAGCAGGGAAAGGTTTTCTTCAGCCCCCTGGCTCCGAGCGCAGTCGTTTACACGGTTCCCAACTCCGGCCAGGCAGTAGGCTCTGTCAAGCAAGAAGGACTAGAAAGAAGCCTTGTGTTTTCTCAGTTGATGCCAGTCAGTCAGAACACGCAACTAAACGTAAACATGTCTTCTGAAAATATATCCAGCGGAGGACTCCAGTCCCTGGCCTCCTCGTTAGTGAATGTAACACCCTCACACAATTTTTCCCTCACGCCACCAACTCTTTTAAATGCTGCAGAACTGAACTCTGGTATCTCGGAGAGCCAGTCCATGTCATTGCCCGTGACCAGTACCTCTACTGTGATATCTATCAGCAACACTAACTATGCAACCCTTCAGAACTGCTCCCTCATTACCAGTCAAGATCTGTTGTCCATTTCTACGGCACAGCCCGCGCTTGGCGAAATAGTTTCTACCAGCGGAGACCGTGTCAGCCACCCCTCTGCACAGGTACATCAAGATTTTGTCAGAGAGCACAGGTTAGTCCTGCAAGCCGTGCCTGACGTCAAAGAGAATTTCTTACCTAATTCTGAGAATAAGTCAACCAGCAACTTAATGATGCTGGATTCGAAATCCAAGTATGTTATGAGTAACATGGTTGACACCGTTTGTGAAGAATTGGAAACAGATAAAAAAGAACTTGCCAAACTGCAGACAGTTCAGATGGATGAAGATATGCAAGACTTGTAACTTTTTTTTCTCGCTTTCTGTTTTAGTAGATAAGTCTCCTGTTGAGGCCCTAACAAGCACCAAGTGGGTTTTTTGGTTTCTTTTGTTTTGGGTTTTCTTTTTTTTTGGTGGTTTTCTTTTTTTTTTTTTCAATTTAAAGAAAACAGAAGAACATTTGAATGGTCCGAACCGATGTACAGAGGAATGGCCGGCAATGGAATTAGGTTGCCACACTTGGTTTGCATGCAGTATTCTCTTTTAAGCGGATTAAAGGAGAAAGGAAATGCCAGGACAAGTACCAAGCAAATGGGTACAGGTTTGGCTAAGAGATACTACCCTGATATTTTAACTAGACTCTCCATAGTACAATATATTCTCAACAGTAAGTATACACTCCTAATTTTAGATAGAAAACAAAAGTCTTGCTCTGAAAAGGTAGAAAAAATGCACTCGTTTTTGCTGTTTACTTCTAGTCCATGGGCATTGAGAAATTTTTAAGGAACTCTAGACGATACCTCACCGGCTACTTTTATGTTGTTTGAGGTTAAGAAACGAAACAAAATCAAAAATAATATTGTTATTCGTGTGTGTGCTTTTTTCCAGCAGATATGCATTCAAACCAAAAATCATGCATCATTTACAGGTTTCTAAATGCTATGGCTAGCATTTTGTCAGCGCACCAGAAAAAGCATAGTTTGAAACTCTAATTATGCAACTCAGAAGCTTTCTCTCCAATATGAATGTAAATATTGTTTCAGTTCTTATAAAGGAGACTTTTTTTTTAAATTAGTACAATGGATTTTATTTATGGTTTATGTTCCCTTTCACTTTAGACACAATGCATTGAAAAGGAAAACATTTTCTGGCTGTTTAATTTATTTTTATTGTTTGAGCAGGAAGTAAACGTAGTTATTTCTGACAAGGTTTTACTTTTTTGTAGGTTTTCAAGCAATAGACTATAAAAGTAAAATGTTAATCACACTGAAACTAGAAAATGAACTCCCAGTCTCGAAAACCCAGGAGGTCCCTGTCTCTACCCTCTCTGTCTTTGTGTTCAGGGTTTTTTTTTTTTGTTTGTTTTGTTAGTAAGTTGCGAATTAGTTGAACCTTTTTGTGTATTTTTTACAGAATTCCACGTGCCTTTCTTCCTAGTGGCCTTATCTTTGTTACTAAAGCACAGTGGCAGGAGGAACGAAAACACTGATTTGCAAATATCCGTCCTCAGGGCCAAATCCTGATGCCTTACTTCTGCAAGTAGACCCGCTGACTTCGGTGCCCCTACTTGCATGAGTAAGAAGAGTTTTGAGTCTTTTCGGTCGTAGTGGGTGACATTTACTAGTGGTGCAGAGAGCCAAAGATAGGTCCTTCCACACCACGTCAGCAGGGCAGGAGGAGTCCAGAGAGGGACCATGAGCAGAGCCGTCCCGCCGAGGGAAAGGTCTTGGCTCCAGCCGTGGGCAGATGAGCAGGGAGCATTGGATGGGCAAGGCCAGGGAAGGGAGCCCCACGTTTACACGGACCCTTTGGCCAAATAGCCCCTGTGGGAGGGCTTCAGCTGCTGTTCAAGCAAGCAAGCTCCCATCCACGAGTGCACTTAGGCGTGTATTTATATATCCCTCCAGAATACGCAGCGTGAGGGATGATGGTGGGGACAGCAGCTGCCCGAAGAGCTCGTGGGGGCAGCTGTGGTCCCTGCCTGGCTAGGGATGGGTCTCCTCTCCCTTTGTGCTGTGCTGGGGACAGCAGAAGCAGGCAGGCTCTGGGCAGGTGGAACAGATGTTACCTCTCCTCCAGAGGAGTTCTTGTAGCATGGAAAAGCACATCCTTAAGCTTTAAAATAATAATGAGTGCAGATGTATAAAAATGACATGCTGTTAATCTTTGTGGGTTTGTTTTTTTTTTAATTCTAATGTGAATATATACAGTAACTAAAGCAGGTATTCACCCTCATCGGGATCCTAGTCTGAAGCCTGTGGAAGGCAATAGAAAATGTTTTCTTAAGCTTCTGTGGGCTCCCAATGAGGCTCAGGACAAAACAAGATCACTTGTAAAGGACAAAAAAATGGAAAAGAAAGAGAACAGGGGTAGCACATCCTGGTCTGTTTCTGTCTTGGTTGGTAACTGGTTCTGTGGAAAGCCTTTGAGGGATGAAGACTTCTTTTTTTTTTTTTTCCTGTGTGCCGTGAGCATGTCATAGGCATCCTTGATACTGTTTTGCACTATACTGAATATATAGCATGTGTGGCCAGGTGCTCTGTGGGACCTTGAAGCTGAGCTCTTGTGGGTGAGCACTGGAGTTCACGCTGTGAGCCGGAGGCTGTAGGGCTGCAGGGGAAACTGCAGGAGAAGGGAAGACCAAGTCTGTGCAGCTGTACCCGTGTCACTGATGCTCTGCAAACAGAAGCAGCCCATAAGCAGTTGGCTGTCCCCACGTGCCCCCAAGCGAAAAGGGTGTTTAAGGCAAGTGCTTTAAGTGGAGATTATCACAAGCAGAACATGGAGCTATATGTTCCCCTGGCACAACTTCCCTTGGCGTTCAGGGGATCTCCGCCTGAGCAGGGAATGGGATAGTCCGGAGTTCTCCTCTCTGCTCTGCTTGTTTGAGTATTTGCTGGGCTCCAGCACAAGCGATCTGCTTCCCACCTCTTCTTTGCCCATGAAACCAAGACGGTGATGAGGATAAACAGCAGCTGTATCTGCTTTGCATGGATTTGTTCAACTGTTTGGAAAATTAGGAGGACCCTGTATCGTTGTCATATTAATGGAGAACGTGTGCGTGGCTCTGAAGGTGTTGTTGGGGGTTAAGGTTTGGTCTGTGAAGCTCAGACTATATTTGGAGGCCAGCTAGAGGGTATTTCAGAGCACCCGCTCGGTTGTTGACGCGATCAGGTCTCATAACTGAAAAGACTGTGGTGTTACGCCAGTATTTGTTACTTTTTTCTTTTTTTTTTTAATTTTGCATTTGCTGTGTTACTGAGGCTCTCGATTCCATGGCTTTGCAGCACAGTTGATGTGAAAACTGTATGTTGTTACAGTGGCACCTATCTTGGAGTGTCTGGTACTTCTAATAGGAGAGCTCCCACTCTTCGGTGGGAGCGGAGGATGTACATAAAAGCAGTGGTTTGGGACAAAGTAAGATTAATCTATTCTAGTCTTCCAGATATCGAGTAACTTATTTTATTATTATGTTTTACTCTTTCTTTCTCCCATTGAAAATAAGTGTCACTCCCTCCAGATAATGTAGTTATAACCTCATGTTTTCTGCAGGTACATATGCACAATATTAAGACTCATTGCACGGTACAGTGTTTTTAAAATAGATATTTAAATAGTAGTTTTACTCCTACTGTAAAATAAGGGTCAGTTTTTATTATGTGGCCCTCAAGCAAGCAGGCTAACTGCTCTAAATAGACAGTACACAAAGCCCCAAAAAGCGTCTGGGGCCGGATCTTTGGCTGCTGTAAATAAGGCATTGCTCCATTGATATCCAAACTGAGGATTTTACACGGTGTTTAGGGGATTCGGGTGCTCATCTCCCCCACACATGAATGGCAGTGAGCGTCCAAGCCCCACAGACAGTCCTTATTATCACCTTCTGTTGTTTAAACGGAAGGTATGTCGATCTGGCTACATGTTCCTTCTCCTCCTTCCCTCTCTGTTACGGATGAGAATAAAGGATCGTTTCAACTTCACATATGTTTGTAACTTGTAAGTCCACTGGAAATCTTACAGGAAACATTGCCAAATTCTACTACTTTTCTGGTCCCAGACTCAGCTTTGAAAAATACGCTTAAAGTTTAAGCAAATTCCTACAAACCGTGATGTTAAAACCCACTTTGTTCTTTACTACTTTTAATTAAAGCTGCCTCTGTTTTGCCCAGAGTTCTGCAGAGAACCAGAAATACATTGAATTGAATGCTCTGTCTGGACTATTTGCAGCATTATTCCTGTGGTCTTACCTAAAAGAACATTTCAGCCCCATAAATCACGGACATCTATTGGCCAGGTCCTCGGCTGGGCTAAACTCGTGCGATTCCATTGACTTCCATGTCCTTTCCCCCCAGCCGAGAGTACGGTCCGTTCATTTCACTGGAGTTGGATCAGGGACAGGTTTGGCCCAGTACATGGTGGCAGGATGAACCAGTGCACGAGGCTGACACTCAGACAGTCGTAACCGACTGCTCGCAGTCTATCAAAGCATATACCTCTTCCCATTTACTGCTTTACCCTGCCTGTGGATCCAGGAAGACGCGTTCAGAAAGCTACTTCACCCAGAAGTATGGCTGGAACCATCTTTATTGTTATTACTATCGATCCGAGATTAATGACAATAATGGAGGGATTCTGACTTCAAGTCCTGCAAAATCACCTCAACGACTGTTTTCAGTTAAACTTAAGCAGGACAGAATTTGGCCCCGTGTGCCCAGGAGCTGTGCCTGCGTGTAGATTGCCGGTGCCTGTGCGCTTTTCTTAGCAAGGGCAGGTGAACAACTGAGAGGGTGCATCCCTTCAGATTCATATGAAATATGTCTGCAGGACTCCTGGGGGCACGGATCGCCTAGCGCTTGTGGTCAAGAAGCGTCTCAAATCATAAAAAGAATAGTAATTTTATGAATCCTGAAACAAAAGTAATGACATTTTACAAGCAAGGAGGCCTGAAGTCTTCCTGTATCTCCTAGCAGTTATTATCTTGAAGGATATTTTATACCTTACTTGTATGTTTCATATAATTTAAAACTAGCTTCTTAAATTTCTGAACTCAAGGAAGGGGGGTGAATCTTCTGACTTTCAGGATTCACATTCAGAGGATGTTTGTTCTTTTGCTGCATGTACTGTTTGTCCAGAACTAACCAGTTAACTTCTGCGATATGGGTTTATTGTGCCTTACAACAAATATGAAACTTAAGCGGAATGTATGCATTAGGAGGGAATAATCAGAAGTCTTTACTGCACTGTTAGATGATGCCACCCCGGAGTGTATCATCAAACATATCTGTGCTTAATTACCCAACCAAAGAGATCTAAAGTATGTATGTTTGTTGTACTGTAATAGGGGTTTGTGCCTGGACAGTTAAGTGTTTTATTTGTATTCTGAGATGATGTGAACTTATTTTTCTAAACACTATACTGAATAAACTTTATATTTATACACATCTGGTGTAAATATTTCTGTTTGGACATAATGTGAGGGCTTTGAATTTTGTGTTGGAAAAGCAATCTGAAGCAGAAACTCAGCTTTTAGCGACTCACTGTGAAGGTGATGGCAACCGTGGACACCCGTGCTCACCAGGCAGTTGATCTAAAGCCTCCTGAAGCTGGAATGAGAGCTTCTGTTGACCTGAGTGGGTTTTGTCAGACCCTAACTTTGCTTCTAAAATGCTAAATTAAAAACCATAAATCTCCTATTTCATATTGAACCTAGCTATTAAATCTGTGTCTCAAAACCAAATTTATAACATAATTAGATAGATGCTATTGAAATATATTTTCACATGCTAGTTAGGACTAGTCAGTATTTCCTCACAGCTCCCATGGCATTGGAATGCTTTCTATGTCAGGGTTTATTTTTGGGTAGGTAAATTCCAGTTTGCTATATTTTCGTTGGTTGAAATTTTTCTTTGAAATGTTGCACTTGGTATCAGACCTGGTTTTGGCAGACTTTTGAGAGCAGTCTGAAATTTATGTTCCCTTCATATTAAGGGATTAAAACACATTATTCTATTACTTTAGATCTGTGCTCCAAGTACCAGGATTGCCTAGTTATGGTTTTGATGCCAAAATGAATTAACAGTGCGAGCAGACTGACCTGTCCAGGTGAAATAGTTTCCCTCACTGAAGCTCTATATAACATTAGAGGTGCTTAACAGCCCGCACACGCCAGCAGGAAGCACCCTTTCACCTTTTATGTTGTATTTAGGCCACGAGAAGCAAGATGAGGTCTGCGAGATTAATATTTTTGAATAGTTGGGACCAGTTGTGTATACCTATTAGGTTTTTAATCACCAAGATGTTGTCTTTCTTTGCCATTATTCACCATCTCTCCCGTGTGTCGCAGCTGCATCCCGCTGGCTCCCTGCCGTGCTGCTGACGGTGACCCCAGGGACATCTCTGGGAACAAGCCCCCTTGCCCTCCGCCAGCTGCTGGAGTAAGTCAGTTACCCGGGAGCAGCCCTAAGGTAGAGAGAGACAATTCCTGTTCCTTCCCAGAAGCTCCACATGTGACTCAGTCCTCCTCTTGGAGCGCTCCCCTTCGCCGTGCTCCAGTTTTGCCTGAGCAGTAGGACTGCGATAATATTTTCCTGCCCTGCAGGTACCAAATTCCTGCTAGATCCCTGGACAGCATCTCCATGCAGGGGGGGGGCAGGGTCTAAAGCCATCCTTCAACCTTTTTCTCCTCTCATTTCTGCCTCCTGACACAGAGGGAGGGAGAACCACCACCAGGGCTGGGTTGGAACCCGCCGGAGGAGATCCCCACGAGGAGGGGGTTTCTGGCTGCACAGCTCCCCCCTGCGCCCCCCCAGAGGGTTGAGGGCAACCCAGAAGTGAAAAGTCTCAGCTTATGCAAGTGTCAAAATTCTCCCCGAGCAGCCACCCATGCGGTATGCAGGATGAATCATGTCCTAACGGAGCGCATTCCTGCTTCTTTGGAGGGCTTTGCAGATGTGTTCCAGGTCACCCTGGGCGAGAAAACCACACACAGCCACGGGTAACTGCTTCCATGGCAGCTTGTGTGCAGATGGAGAAAAGGGGGACAGCACCTTCAAAAGGGTAGGCAGCACCTTCAAAAGGGTAGGCAGCCGGCTCCCCGAGCTCCCCCTTTCACGTGGGGCCTGGGGATGCTGGAGGGAGGATGGGGGGCTGCCAAGGCAGGAGCTGGGATAAAGCTGAGAGGAGGGAGTCTCTGCAAGTTGCTCTTGATGTAGCAAGGAGACGAGCTGGGAAGGGAGGCAACGTTGGAAGACGGCGCTTTTTATCCTCTGTTTCTGGCTGGATTTTCCCTGGTGCCGGATCAGAAGGGAGTTTTTCTGCTCCAAGAGGCAGAGGCTGGGTCAGTAAAACAAGATCTTAACGTAAGTGCTCACAGCTTGGACGGCGGAGGTCTCCTTACAGGGCTGCGTCCTCCCTTGTGGTCATCTCTGGCTGCAGAAGTCTATGGCCTGGAGTCTCAGGACAGTATATCTCAGTTATGGATGTGGATCACATTTTTAATATAAAAATACATTTTAGAAGAAAAATGATTCCCAGAAACGGGAATTCATCTGCCAAACAATGTGTGCATAACCGACTTTACACTTAGAGGTGCCAGAAAGTTCAGGAATGAGACCAACAATAAAAACCAACACACGTGTGAAAAATCTACTACATTGAAGCCAGATTCAATAAAAATAGCACCTAGTTTATATGCTGCAGAAGCTGGCACGCGCCTGCGAAAGCCGAAGGAAAAAGATAAAATGCTCAGGAGCTGCACGCAGCCCAGAGGAACTGAGCAGCCCTGGAGCAGAGCTGATGGTTACTCAATAACTCACGTACCATATTCTCTTGTGTCAGTGCTTCAATTCTTCATCCTGCTACTTCTCGGGCAGAAAGACCCAATTTGGAATGCTTCAGGCTGATCAATAAGCTCTTTTTGTTGCAGCCAGAGTGCTTCGCAATAGATCTTCTGTTACCCAAAAATGGCTCCAGAATGTTAACACTGCACCATTTTCTTTTCTGCCCTGCAAACTGCCAGCCAGGTATGTCGGTTCAGCGATGCCCCTTCTGCTGCTTGCAGCCCTAAAATGCAGCCTCCCCCCGCCCCGAGGAGCTTTCAGTGCACAGAAATCAGAGAATCATAGAATCAGAATCATCTGGGTCAGAAGGGACCTCCAAAGGCCATCTAGTCCCACCCCCCCGCAGTCAGCAGGGACACCCCCAACTAGACCAGGTTGCCCAGGGCCTCCTCGAGCCTCACCTTGAATATCTCCAGGGATGGGGCCTCAACCACCTCCTTGGGCAACCTGTTCCAGTGCTCCACCACCCTCACAGGAAAGAACTTTCTCCTCATCTCCAATCTAAATCTGCTCCCCTCCAGTTTAAAGCCATTGCCCCTCGTCCTGTCACTGCAGGCTTTTGTAAACAGGCTCTCCCCAGCCTTCCTGTAGGCTCCCTTCAGGTACTGGAAGGCTGTTGTTAGGTCTCCCCAGAGCCTCCTCTTCTCCAGGCTGAACAACCCCAGCTCCCTCAGCCTGTCTTCATAGGAGAGATGTTCCAGCCCTCTGATCATCAGAAGGCAGCCAACACAAGGCCAGAGAAATTTAGGATGAGGGTTGGGTGAAGGACCACAGCAAGTCCAGCCTCCAGGTCAGAGAGTGGCTCAGCTGAGCCCCACGGCATCTTCCCCGCCGCTCCTTCTGCTTGGGATCCCCCAGGACCCCACAGATAAATTCCCAGGGGGTTGTTTCGGGCTGCTCTCATTTGCCATCTTCTCCATAGCCCCTCAGCCCTGCAGACCTCAGTGGTATGAAGGAGGTGGGACCCAGGACTCCTAGAAACAAGAGTACCTGGAAGCAGGCTGCTGACAGTAGCCTATTTCCAGGTATTGCTTTATCAAGAAGAGCCCAGCCTGCCTGGAAGCACTCCCAAGAGCGTGGGGCATGCTGCATACCAGGCACGGTTGCCTCGCACTGGCCAGCAGCACTGCAGGATGCCTGGTCCCAGGATGGAGATGGGGTCATGCCAGCCAGCCCTCCCTGGGCTTGGCCAGGACACCACCAACAATTTACTGGCCTGGTAGAGAGGTGCCAGGGGGACATTTGGCACCTCCTGCTATGCAGGGCATGGGGGCTGGCGGTCTCAGTAAACCCCTTCTGGCCTTAGCTTCTAGGAATAGCTTCTTATAGCTGCTGGGGGGTTTATGCAAACCAGTGTCAAGCCAGGAGACCTTCGTCCCCTTCTTTTGGAAATGTCAGTCCCAGCAAATGAGACTGCCTCACCAGTTGCTCTTGGTTTGTTTGTCACCTCGTAATGGCAGCAACTAATGCTAACAGAGACGTGGCTCAGAATTGCTCCTGTTCTTCCAAATTCCACACACACCCCCCAAAGATCTGAATCTTTACAGGTTAGGCTACAAAAGCAAGACTTTCTCACGTGAATGACACCCACATGAACAAGGAGTAGTCATTTGAAGATGGACCTGGAGAATTAATCCCTCAGATTAAAGTACAGTGTAGAGAACATTTCTGTTCATTTCTTAACTGTTCTCAGTTCTTAGGATCTTTTTACAAGCTGTAATATATGAAATATCCCTGTGAAATAAACAGCTACTGTTAGCATAGACTCTCAAGACTGGAAGGCAGTAGAAGAGCCATACCTAAGCCCAAAACTAGCCAATGCTCCTGTTTAGGTTTTACCAGAGCCAAGGCCAGTGGAAGAAATGCCTCCTGCCTTGCAAGCTCTACTTCCATTACAGACACCACAGCCCATGTTTCTGGACGAGGGTCTCCACCCTGTGAAACTCATGCAGAATTGCTGCCTTGCCTTCCAGTTTTCCTCACCTTGGTGTGATTTCCGTAATTAATAAGCGTGCCTTCTTTCAACGCCCAAGATGTTCCTGAAAATACTGACTAACACCCTGCTGAGTAGGAACCCTTGCTCAAGAGATTGTGTTATTTTGACCCGGAACCACAAGATAATCACTGTTCCAGAACAATTTCCCACCCACCCTACCCGGGCTTTGCCCAGATCGCGTTTCCTCAGTTCATTAGGGCATGGAACAGCATCAAAAGCCTTATGGATGCCAAGTTATGTCACATCTAATGGCTCTTCCCTTTCCAGACGGCGTATCATGTCATCAAAGGCAACTAGGCTGGCATGACATGATTTGAGAAACGCGCTTTATAGCTGGTAGAAACCAAATCCTGGCCAGTCTGTCAGTAATGACATGTTCCAGGTAACACAGGATCGAAATCTCCTGGCCCTGGGTCTCAGCCTTAAGCTTAAGCAATGTTCTGATTTGCCAACTTTTTACAATTTATGAGCTTTGCAATACGTATTTAGCTGGTGAGATAGAGGAAGTAGGCAGGGGGATTATGGCCACAGCTTCCTGCTCAACTTCATTCTTAAGTTCCTGGTTTTAAGAAAAAAAATCAAAAATCTGGAGGTGCTTAAGTTCTCCAAACCAGAATACATATAAACATGGATATATCACATTTATCTATCTAACTGTATATAAGCATTTTATCTCAAAGTTGGTGTTGTGATTTCAGGGCCAGCCTCATACTTTCCAGACCTTTGTGTCTGACAACACAACATGCAACAAGAAGACACTTCAGAGAGTAAGCCAGGATATCCAAAAGGTACTGGTTTAGAAATAAAATAAATAAATGGTCTACAAAATCACAAGAATATTTGTCGAAGCTGCCCTTGGATCCAAATTTCCATACATTCAAAATGAGACTTCTGAGTTAATTTACTACACTATTGCAGTCTCATCAGTAAAGGTAATTTCTAAAAGCCTCTGTATAACTCAAGTTAAGAAACATTTCACTGATCTAAAAACTAACCCCCCAAAATAGCATACAAATGTATTTCTTAAAATCAGCACTTTTAAGACCTCTTTTGTTTTTAAGGAATTCAAGCAAGTTCCTTCTACATCCTTGTATAACTCAGGCAGGATTTCCAGAGCATCCCATGCCTGGCAGCTCCCAGTGAGACTGGCAGCACAGGCAGCCTCGTGCCGGGTTCCTCAGGGGTCTCACTCAACACCCCCCCTAAATCCACAACCCACATTCCAGGCTGGCCATCACTATCACAAGCAAGTGGCTCCCATTTGTAAGAAGTGGTTGTCAGTTGAGATTCCACCAAAGACAAGATGAACCTCAAGGTCGGTGGGAAAGAAGAGGCTAAGAGGGAGAGAGGCCTTCATCGTGTGCCCTGTATCAGCTGCCACCTTCAACCCTGCCCCAGGAAAACCTCTGGAGCATCTCTTCTCCCAGAGGAACCAAATCAACTTTGGGATTTGTATTTGCTGCAACGATAACAAGATGCTGCAAGAAGAAAAATCACTGGGCTGCTCAGCTCACTCTGAGTTTTAAAGTTTTGGCCTAAAACAGTAATTTGAAAGGGTAATATTTTTCCTCTGGCCCCGACTATAATGAGGGTTGGAATGTTCCAAATGCTTGTATCTTTGCAAAATAAGAGGGAGAACAAAGAGAAAGATGGGTTATACTTTATTTTTCAATCCTGACTCATAGGCAATTTGAACTGTAACTGTCTCCCAAGATTAGCTGGTGACTAATAATGATTTTGGTTCCACTGGGAACCAAAAATACAGTTCCAAAACATCAGGATTTCCATCTGTACGGCAGTAACGGCACTTCCCTCCCTCTAGGGGAGAGGTACAGCTGGGCTGCAAGTCACCCAGATGGGATGGCATAGTCAAAATATTGAGGGCAGACCCCGCTGATGGAACAGATAATATATATATATATCATATTTACATAAAACAGATATAATAGATATAATGTGTTGTTAGGATGCTATTAAACCTGCCACTTACCCAGATGAGTTCTCAAAATTGACCTGGGTGCTCGGTCCCTCCATAAGCTAGTGACCAGGGCACAGCAATAGCACTCTGCTGCCTGGTCCCTTTGAAAAGGCTTTTTCCTTCCCACTTCAATAGCATTTGCCCAATTCTGCTCTCTCCAGACCGTGTACAGAGAAGGGAAAATTATTTATGAGTCTTCCTTCTTCACATCTCTCTTCCCTGTTTGTTTTAGCTGAGTCAGGAGGATCACTCTGTCCCAGTGGTGATGGAGCCATGCCTGGACACTGCTAGTATGTTTTAGGAGCCGTTGCTTGCACAGACTGGGCTCCTGCTCCTTTCATTGCCTGCCTCCCAAACCTGCCAGCACAGCTCTGCACCCTACAACGTGTTCTCCCCTCCTGGACACCCGGTGGTTGTCACCCACCCACCTGATGGAGCTGCCACAGCTTTTCTGAGCAGCCACTTCCACCATCAAATAGATCACACTCACAAATCACTGCCTGGAAAGTCTGCATGGCATGTGGCTTCATTTTCTTTTCCATAATATGAAATCCAATCTGAAATGCAGAGATTAATTTACTAATCTGTGTAAATCCTATTAATAGCATTTACGCTGCCGCGCTCCCATTCACATTCTAACAAATCTGTTTAGAGTGGCTTGGTTTCCCCTCATCTCCTGCAAGATCTTTGCACCTGGTTGCAGTCACGTCTTCATGAAATAGCTGGCCAGGAATGGAAACTTGTGCTTTACCAGCCATCTCTCATATTTTAATTCGTGTCCCATGGCCCGACATGTTCTGGATCAAAGCATTAGTGCTGTAAATCACCACGGTGCCATCAAAGCTAAAGGGATTACACAAAGGGTCACGCAGCCTCAGTGGGGAAGGGCAGAGCCCAGGACCATCCTCTCCCTTGGTATTGCAACGCGCCCCACGCACCTCCCTCGACACCACAGCCGCTCCATCCTGCCCCAGGAGAAGGACCTGCCTGAGGGAAGGAGGCAATGGACAGCCTCTGGAGCCACTGGACACGTTCACTCCAGCTCCACGCATGTTCCCCTGTCACCTCTGGGTTTAAGGTATGCCTGGCACTAGGGCTTGCCTCGCTGAGTGGGCTACAGTCGTCCCCCCCACTGAGCTCAGCATGGCCTTTCACAGAGAAGGCCCTCTGTTCTGCTACAGAATAAGCCATTCTCTATTTGAAATGACAATATTTACCTTTCCTATAGTGGACTCCAGCAGCTCCCCTGGTCACAGTCACAGCAAGAGGGGTCAGCACCAGAAACAGGAGAGGAGAAGAGCGGGGCTTGTGTGCTGGGCTCCAACTTCATCATAAAGCTGTGCATTAATTAGCTAATCCCCCTCCATGAGGCTGTCCCCTTATGCTCCATTTCATCCCTGTCCCAGAGTCACCGTTCAGCAGGAGGGCAGCCCCAGCCTGTCCCACGGCACACCAGCTCCACCACAAGCCATCCTCACGGGGCCAGGGCCAGGACCGTCTCTGGGCAAAGAGCCCTCCGTGCCCTTGGGCTGTGCTGGCGTTTCCAAAACCAGCCCTTGGGATGGGCTCTGTGCTGTGGTCACTCCTGACCTCCGCTGGCAGGCATCCTGCACCGGCTCCATCCCACTCCAGGGGCCAGGCAGGAGAGGAGGGATGCAGGACAAAGAGAGTCCCCCTCCCCACAGGTGAGCAGCTCCCCAGACTTACTGGCCCGAGAGTTTAAGTGGAGAATGGGAGAACATGGGGACCGTATCTCCCTGAAAATCATCTCAGATGAGGGAGGGGGGGGGGGGGGAAAAAAAATCTACTCTAAATCAGCAAAAGGAAGGGGGTTGAGTTAAAAATTCATTTGCAAAAGTCCACAGGGGGGGGGGGGGGGGAGGAAAAAAAATCTACTCTAAATCAGCAAAAGGAAGGGGGGTGAGTTAAAAATTCATTTGCAAAAGTCCACAGTAGGACAAACCCGCTCCTGGTCTCCCTGCCAAGGGCTCCTTGTGTGAGTCTGTTGGCTCCACAGTCATGACCATCCAGCTCTGTCCATGTCCCGTGGCCAAGCAAGGCTCTGAAGTGCTTGAGTAAGCTCAGTGAAAAGCTGTGGTGCAGCCCAGGTCCAGCACAGCCCTGACTACAATTCCAGAAGTTTTTCTACTAGAGGGTTAAGCAAATAGCTCAAAGGATTTGAGTCTCCTCTCTTTCCTTCCCCAGCTGAACAGCATCCACTCCCCAGCCAAAAAAACATGGATCTTCTCTCGCCACTGTAGAAACTTTTCAAGGTCAATACAGCTTCACTCTCTCCTAGTTTCTCCTAAAATGGTTTTAAGTCTTCAATTACCTGAATAATTCCTGCTGTTTTGCATGAATGTTAGCTCAGGAATTGTTTGTAGTTCCTCGGTGTTGTGGAAGAAACATTTTTAAAGTATTACCTGCACTCAAGAAATTCTCCCCAAGTTCTCTTTTACGCGGGGTTCCTACTTGTCACCCGTGTTAAAGTTTGCCCACGAAGCAGCTGCTTATTTTTAGACCTTTGCTCTCTTTGCAGAGGTGCCTGTAGTGAGGTACTAAAATGCCACAGAGGGAAAAAAAAGCACACACACCCCCCCCCCAAAAAAAAAAAGAGGAATTTTGAGAGAGCCAACCAGCCAAATACAATAGGTGGCCAGCCATTATCGGGAGCACTGGCTGCAGCACAAACCCAAGAGGCACCAGGCAAACTGCCTCAGGCACACCGGTGATGCTTCACTAGCAAAAGGAAAGTAGAAAACAAAATGGGGGGAAGACACAACCCACCTTCCTCCTCTGCCTTCCCCCCCCCAAAAGGCTATCTGACATGGCTGATGCCTCTGGGGCATTCCAACGTGTCGCTTCGGGAAGGGCAAGTAAGGACTCGCTGGCCAGGAAGCTCTGCCTTCAGTGTCATCCCTGCCTGACCCTGTAGAGGCAGAGCCCATGAGAAGTGATGGTTTTTCTGCACAAACTGAGGGTGAGAGCAGGGGAACAGCCCGTCTCAGCCCTTTCACACACGCGCTGAGCTCCTTTGTAAAACTGGCAAGGCTTTTATTGCAGAGCATCGCGTACCACTGGCTGGAGACCTTGTCCCAACGTCCAGCTCCTGCGTATTCACAGCCACCCCATGCTCAGCTGTCCTGCAACCTGTTTTGTCCTTCCCCTGTTTTGTCCTTCCCCTTAAACAGCCCTTTCCTCTGGAGCGTGTTCACAGGGGACAACATCCTGCCCATCTCTCACCTCTGCCTTCCCTGGGCTGCCTCACCACGCTCTGCCAGAGGCTGGCTTGCCAGGAGCTCCTCAGCCTGATGTTAAACCCTGTATCACATCCCACCACAAGCTAAGAAGTAGCATACATTGAGGTTGTTCAGCCTGGAGAGAAGAAGGTGCTGGGGAGACCTTAGAGCTGCCTTCCAGTACCTGAAGGGGGCTGCAGGAGAGCTGGGGAGGGACTCTTTGTCAGGGAGTGGAGCCATAGGATGAGGGGTAATGGTTTTAAACTGAAGGAGGGGAAATTTCGATCAGGTATTAGGAGGAAATTCTTTGCTGTGAGGGTGGTGAGACACTGGACCAGGTTGCCCTGGGAAGTTGTGGTTGTCCCTTCCCTGGAAATCATAGAATCATAGAATAGTTTGGGTTAGAAGGGACCTTAAAAATCATCGAGTTCCAACCCCCCTGCCCTGGGCAGGGACACCTCCCACCAGACCAGGTTGCTCCAAGCCCCATCCAGCCTGGTCGGGGTCCAACCTTATCTTTAAGGTCCCTTCTAACCCAAACCATTCTATGATTCTGTATTCTGGAAGAGCCCCATCTGTTTTGTACACCCAAGGAGCTCATAAGCCACCTTCTTCCCCTGTTGCTCACAGCCCTTGAAGAAGCACGCAGGAGAACTCAGCTCACCGTCTGCCAGGAGGACACGGCTGAAAGGTGAACTTAACTCTCCACTGCTCTTCAAACCCTGCCTGAGGACAGGCTCACAAGCTCCAGCTGCTCGTGTTGGGGTGGTGTTGGTGCTTACTGCCTGTCCCCAGGCTGGAGGCTGCTGCCTTGTCTTGGTCTCAGCAGTGATAGTGAAGTGTCCTCTCCATGGTCATCACAAAGTACCTCCTGGTGCACTGATTTTCTCTGCAGTACCTGGTGATTTCAGCGAGTACATGGGGTTATGAATGCAGTTGCTAGGCTTTGTTCTCAAGCTCTTGCTATGGGGGACAGAGATCTTTTGGAAGGAGAAGATGGACAGGCAAGAGCCTCCTCTTTTGGAAGGAGAAGATGGACAGGCAAGAGAAGTCACCTCATAAGCCTCCCGGAAGGCTAGTTAGTAAGTGGGGTTAAAAGCCCAGATCACAATGAGTTTTCCAGCCCTTGGCTTCAGAAATTGGGGGTTCGATCTCCGCTACAAAGTTTGGTGTTGATTCTTGCAACTCACTGCAGCATCTCGGGCTCCCAGCCAGCAGTCACCAGGGAGGTGCAGCGGTGCTTTGTGGTCCAGGGGCACACCTTGTGGGAGGTGGTGGTGTCACAGGGAACATCAGCATCGCCTGATGTACAACCCAAACCATTCTATGATTCTGTATTCTGGAAGAGCCCCATCTGTTTTGTACACCCAAGGAGCTCATAAGCCACCTTCTTCCCCTGTTGCTCACAGCCCTTGAAGAAGCACGCAGGAGAACTCAGCTCACCGTCTGCCAGGAGGACACGGCTGAAAGGTGAACTTAACTCTCCACTGCTCTTCAAACCCTGCCTGAGGACAGGCTCACAAGCTCCAGCTGCTCGTGTTGGGGTGGTGTTGGTGCTTACTGCCTGTCCCCAGGCTGGAGGCTGCTGCCTTGTCTTGGTCTCAGCAGTGATAGTGAAGTGTCCTCTCCATGGTCATCACAAAGTACCTCCTGGTGCACTGATTTTCTCTGCAGTACCTGGTGATTTCAGCGAGTACATGGGGTTATGAATGCAGTTGCTAGGCTTTGTTCTCAAGCTCTTGCTATGGGGGACAGAGATCTTTTGGAAGGAGAAGATGGACAGGCAAGAGCCTCCTGGAAGGCTAGTTAGTAAGTGGGGTTAAAAGCCCAGATCACAATGAGTTTTCCAGCCCTTGGCTTCAGAAATTGGGGGTTCGATCTCCGCTACAAAGTTTGGTGTTGATTCTTGCAACTCACTGCAGCATCTCGGGCTCCCAGCCAGCAGTCACCAGGGAGGTGCAGCGGTGCTTTGTGGTCCAGGGGCACACCTTGTGGGAGGTGGTGGTGTCACAGGGAACATCAGCATCGCCTGATGTAGGTGTGCTCTGGGGCCAGGGACACGGAGTTTCCTTCACCCCAGCCCTGCAAAACCCTTTTACACCTACCTGGAGTGCCAGCTTTCTGCCACGGAACAGCCTCTCCTTTGGACAGGAGCCTGTCTTCAGGGAAACCTCCATGTGTCACGGTGATAAAACTCACTTCCAAATGAATTTTAACTGAAGAATTTAAAACGGGCTCCTGTGTAAGGGACCGTATGTCCTGGTAACTCCCCGTCCCCCACGTATAGACACAAATCAGCTGCCAACACGCTCCTCAAGCACAGCCTGGAGCTCCAGGAGACCTGCTGAGGTTTGCACACTTGGAAAGAAGCCATAGGGGTGCCAGCAGTGGCAGTGACCACGCTGTCTTTAAAGCACTGGGATGCTTTGGAAAGTTATAGCGTACAAAATTAACAATAAAAACATCCCAAATCTTTCACGACATCCCCTTGCTCAGCCCAATGGTTTCTCCAGGCACCCATCTATTGCATCTAGAAATAGAGATGAGTTTCTCCCGTCGTGACCTTACCTCGAGAAGTGCAAGCCCAAGCGGGCCCACAGACATGCTCTGGGAGTACGTGGAATCGCTGAAAAGCTCCCAGAATTGGAGGGACCTGACCTGGTGTGAGAAGAGCTGGAGGTAAGGGGAGGGGAGAAAACACAGCCGGTAGCGTGGGCACTGTGAGCCTGTCCGTTTGAGGCACAAAGGACACTAAACGGAGCTAAAATTCCAATTTAAAGAAACTGAGCCACAGAAAACCTATGGGCAATTAGCCCACAGGATTCACTGCCACAAAGTATCATGGAGGCCAAGGGCCTGTCACGGAAATTTTGGAAGTATTTATATATATATATATACACATAAATATATGCATTTACACACACACGCATGTATAGATCCATATACCTATGGTCTCTCAGGGCCGGGAAAGGCTTAACACCACCCAGTCTTTTCCCCAACTCCAAGACAGGATCAAATAAACGTCTGTATTATAAATGTCTGTATTTTCTGACAGATGTTTGTCGAGACCTGTTTTTAACAGAATCTTCCACCTCCCCAGGCAATTTATTCCGACTCTTCCATTTCTTCTTCAGCTTTACACACACACACACACACGTGTGTGTATCTCAGCAGAGGAGTGGAGCAGTCTCTGATGACTCGCACATCAAAAGGCTTGTTAACTCATTTCTCATGTCAAGATCTTTATTGTGAATGATGTAGAAGCTCAAAAAGATCCCAACCTGACCTGAGATGTGCAGGCTGAGCTTGTGGGACCCACAGACAAGGTAAGGGGGGCAGGTGGAAAAGGAGGGGGAAATTCCTTCCTTTCCTTATTAACCCATCAGGTTTGGTCTGCTGATAAAAGCGAAAGTGACTCTCTCATGCTCCATTTTTAGACTCAAACATTAAGTTCCTCTGCTTGCAGTAAAATAAATACACTTTGGGCTTCCTCAGCAGCCACCTCGGAAGAGATGCCGTCCTGTCAAACTTAAGTAAAGCCAAGGAGGGGATGAGGAATGAGGCTGGGATGAGGAATGAGGCTCAGAGTGCAGCTGCAATATGCAAATGGAAGGACAGCACTTTCCCAGCCCGCCCTGGATATCTATTACCTCCACTTTTGGACTGACAATGCACCAAATGTTTCATTGCCTTGGGGCCTTACAAAGCCGACCAGCTTTTTTAGCTGAAAGCACTAATGTAGAAAGTCAATTGGGAATTAATTATTTAACGTGGTTCTCGTCGGTAGAAAGCTCCTCTCCCTCCCGCATCTCAGCTCCCATTATACATATGTTGCTTTCTTCAGACTCCAGTGATTAGACGGCAGTGGAAAATTATGGCTAAATCCCCTTCCCGCTTGCAATGAACTGCATTTAAATCAACAGATTTGCACTCAATTAACTCAGAGCACAGTTTAGCCCCAATACTATGAACATGTCGTTTGGGACAGAAAACCTAGACCCATCTCGGCATCACCATTTCTGAAAATAAGTTGTCTCACACCCCCGCTCCCAGCCCCTCTCTTTGACAGGCAGCAGAAGACTATTCCTATTTAAAAATTAAAATCCGCACAGGCTAATTCCTGTTAGCAGGAAACCAGGAGCCCCCTTTAATGTGGCTGTTTGGATGCCTCGCCAGAGCAGACAGAAAGGTGTACCCTGAGTCCCCACCGCGTGTTGGTCCAGCTCCAGCTTCTCGGGGATGCTCCAGATAAGCATCTCTCTCATTCAGAGCCACCATCCGCGCAGAAGCGAACCCTCCTTTTGAAGATCTCTGCAGCTGCCTGCCAGAAACTCCCACCCCAGCCACCTCACGAGCTTAAGAATCAGGCCCCACGTAGTTTTTAAAAATAAAGTTTGCAAAATAAGATTCTGCAGCAGGGCTGAGAAAGGGGCACCAAATTACACTGTCAGGCACCACACCTGGGAAAAGGGTAACTTCATCCTTGCTGTCACCACCCCCCGAATCCTCCCGGGTGAAGCCCCACCAGGGTCCCACTGAAACTCAACACGGTGCATTACACCAGGAATTAAAATAACATAATGTGTCTTATATTCCCAAACACAAAATAGACCGGGTTTGCTTTTTTTTTTCAGCTCTTCAGATGAAAGAAATACGCCCCTACAGATGTGCTTTTCTAAGATCCAGCGGCACAAAACCCGAAATACCCCAGCAAGACGCGGGAGGGAGAAGCTTTAATCACCATGGAAGCACAGCACTTCGGAAGGTCTATGAAATTATACACCCGGGGCTGAAAAAGGTAAACTTACCCATCTGGGCAGATCTGCCGATAAACAGAGACAACTCATTTTCTCCTGGAAAGCTGCGTTATATGTTGTTTGAAAAAATAATCAGTCGTTAGAGACTGGATTCATGCTGGGAAAAGAAAGGAGAGAAGAAACAAACAAACAAACAAAAAAAAAACCAAACCAACCTCAGTGCTGGGCGAGATGTTCTGTAAGGGAAAATGAGAAGTAAGTATTCCTTTCATTTAAAGGATTCCCTGCAAATTGAGGAGGCAGAAGGTGGGCTGAGCATCTCTCCGGGCCAGACAGAAGGAGGGTGGCCGCGAGGGAGGCAGATGGACCCCCAGCCAGGGCACAGCGGGAGCAGAGGACCCCCAGACCTCAGCTTACACGGGGTGACCTTTCCCCCTCTCTAAAATTTCAAAGCTGGCATTGCCGGAGCCGAGCAGACCCTGTGCCATATGTAAGGTGACCTCGGCTCTCCTCTGCCAAGCCACCCATGGCATCACTAATGAGAGGTGAAAGGTCCCTGGCTCAGAAACCCACCAAGGCTGGAGGGGGGTGTGTGTGCACAGGATGGGCCCCCCAACCCCCTAATCCCACAGGCAGGCGCCCGCCCCCCTCCCAAAATTACACGCACCCCCATCCCAGGGGCTGAGGTTCCTCTTCCCTTGGCCCAGCTGCAACCAGCACATTGTGTGTGTGCACACGTGTGTGTGTGTGCACACATGTGTGTGTGTGTGCGTGCCCCTCCCCAGCAAGGAAAATATCTGTTCAGTGCCTGAATGCAAAGTGTGTGAGCAAACAGAGCCCGGGGGATGTAAATCCCATCCCCGGTCCCCACTGATGGCATCGCCCGCGTGGGGCAAGATGGATTTGGGGCTTTGGGAGGGGGGACGAGGAATACCCAAAAGGGCTGGATCTGCACCCCCCTTGTCACACCACAGCCACCCTGGGGGGAGCTCTGGGGGGTGGGGGGACAATGGGGTCACCTTGGTACCCCCCAGAGGCAGCCCTGCCCCTGGGCTGCCCCCCTTGACCCGGAGGGGGCTGGCAGGAGGGGTGGTGGGGAGCCTGGCAGCCCCCTTTCCAAATCAGCTTTTTTTTTTTCCTGCCATTTTAATTTAATATTTTTTTTCAGCGTTTTGCAAGAAAACCATTGCAATATCTTGCATTAAAAAAAAAAAAACAAACAACCACTGCACTTCTTTTTTTTTTTGTGAAAATAGGGGGGTAAGGGGTTGGGTTTTTTTGCAGTTTTCCCCCTGTTCAGTGCCCCCCCCCTAAGGAAGGGATGAACAGGACCCGCTCCTGAGCACCCGGCTTCCTCCCCTGGACACGCACGGGGGAGGCACGGGTGGGTGTCACTGGTGTGCGTGGGTGTGCACGCTTGGTTAGAGTGTGGACTGGTGTGGGGGTGTGTGTGTGTGCACAGTGTGCCATGGGAGCGTTCACACGGCTGGGAATGTGTGCCCGGGGGTGTGTGTGTCTCCAAGCGAGTGGGGGCGTGCACAGGGGTGTGCAGAGGGGGGGGGGTGTGCGTGTGTGTGTGCGTGCACCCCAGTGCTCCGTGGGTGTGCACACGGGAGCTGGC
>NW_015090790.1:636838-637389 GCF_001431845.1 Calidris pugnax | reverse complement strand
GTGGGGTTAAAGAGAGGGCGTCCGTGATGTGTTTCGGTTTTGGGAATGACTCCTTGACGGCAGCCGTGGCAGCGCCGCGGTATAGCGAGGAGCCCCGCACAAACGCGGTAGCGTGTATTACAGTTATCCCACCCGCGGCCGCGCTCCCCACGCAGGGCCGGCCCCCGCGGGGGAAGGGGCTGCCTTCATCCCGGCGCAGAGAAATTCAATTATTCGTTTTCAACCCTTATTCCAACCCCCCACCCCGAACACCCTCCTTTCATGGGAGCCGCCCACGCGTGTCGGGGTGCGAGGGGGCATAGTGGGGTTACCGAGGGGCAGGAGGCGGAGAGGGGGGTAACGCGGGGGGGTGTTTTATCTCCCAGGGAGGAGCCGCACCTCGGGGGAACCTCCCGCCGGTACCGGGAGGCTTGTGCTGTGGGGCCAACGGGGTCCGCTGCGGGGCAGCCCCGCGCCTGGTCTGCCCGCAGCCTCATCCGAGCTGAATGATAGAAGATAAAATAAAATAAAATAAAATAAAATAAAATAAAATAAAATAAAATAAAATAAGA
>NW_015090790.1:633529-636526 GCF_001431845.1 Calidris pugnax | reverse complement strand
GGGCGGGCGGAGGGGGGGGATGGATGCGGCGCGGCCGGTGGCGGCGGGGAGGCTGGGGTGCGGGAGAGGAGCTGAACCCACCCCGCGGCTGCTGCCCTTTGATTTAGGAAACGGCTCATCCCGTTGGGCTCCGGAGGCTGCGCAGGGGCGGAGGCTGCTCCCTCGCTCCCCTCGCTCCCCGCACCGGCCCGAACATCTTGAAGCAATCAGCGGCCGAGGAGGGGAGACGTCCCCCTGGCATCTCAGGTTAAAGAAGGAGGTCCAGGAAAATGTGGTAGAGCCATTACAAGAAACCTGAGCCGCATTCATCAGAGACTCCAATTGCCATCGCATTAGGATTGATTAGAGACCAGCAGTACCGTAATGACCCGGAAAGAGGGGCATACGGGGATTATTAATATCAGACTTCTTAAAAAAAAAAAAAAAAAGAGAGAGAGAGAAAGAGAGAAAAAGAAAGGAGGAGGAGGAGGGAAAATTTAAAAAAATTAAAAAACCAAAAGGGCATCATCGCGGGGTTGCTACTCGTTTGCAGACCTACCTGAGGAGCACAGACACCGGCCGGCCGCACAGACGAGAATGTGTCTAACTTCTGGGGAAGAAAAAGCAAACAAACATGGGGAAAAAAAAAAAAAAAAGGAAAAAAAAAAAAAAAGCCCACCTCTGGACACCCTGAAACCGCCCGCCCCCCTGCGCTGCTCCCACCGAAACCCCCCGGGGCTCAGCCACCCGGGCCAAAGGAAGCCGGTCCCCGGGCCAGCGACAGCAAGGACAAGTTAAGGAGCCTCCGAGAGGAGCAAGGAGACCTTGGTGGCTCGTCTCCTTCTCAGTTCCCTGCGCCAAAACAACTCAGCCCCTCCTGGTCTCGGTTTAAATGTAGCTTACTGGATAATTAACTCCATCTTTCCAGCCCTGCTTTAACTGTTTATTTAGTGTCACCCCGTATTACCATCACTAGCACTTTCCACTGAACAGGAGGAGCTGGAGGGTTTCACCTCCCAAAAGGAAATTCTTCGTAGCCCAAAAGAATTAGCATCCAGGAGGTACATTAGCGAGCAGGAAAGGGGGGGGGGACACACGAGGAGAAGGGGGGGTCCCACAGCAAGAACAGGAGAAAATCAGGGTGTGGGGAGACAGAGAGATGCATCGGCCCTCGGAGAGGAAAAAAAAAAAAAAAGCCAACGCGTGACCACCTCTAATCCTTTGAAAAATGTCCCGGTAAGTGTGCGGAGAAAGAGCCCTTTGTGCCCTGGGGATCGCCCCCGCGGGGGCCACGCCGGGAGGGCCCGATCCTGAGCCTGGTCCTGATCCTGATGATCCTGAGCCTGATCCTGATCCTGATCCTGCTCCCCATCCCATCCCATCCCGTCCCGTCCCGTCCCGTCCCGTCCCGTCCCTCCTGCCGCAGCCCCGGCCCAGCCTGACCTTGCTCCGGGGGCGGGGGGGGGGCAGGAGTCCCTCGTCGCCGGGCACCCCGGGGGCGCGGAGGAGGGGACCCGGGCAGGGACACGGCCCCCCCGCCCCTCGGACACCGGGGGTTGTTTTTACAGGTGTCTGGAGGGCAATTTACTACCGAGTAATTAAAGGTTGCACCGGTTTGCGGGCGCGTCGGGCCAAAGGCTCCTGCGAGGCAAGAGGGGCGCATATGGAGAGGGGTTTGTCCTTCCTCATTAAAAAAATAGAATAATAAAGGGAGGGGGGGGGGATAGAGAGGGAGAGAAAGAAAATACAAATCCTGTATTGTTTAGGAGCAAGGCGGGGGGGGGGCTGTCTCCGCACTCGGCGGGGAAGGCAGCGCGGATGCGGTATCACGTTGCAGATCCTCCCTCCAGATAACGAAAGGCGATCTATTTTTCAGAGCAGCAAGTGGATGGGAAAGGAGCCCTCTCACAACACAAACCGGGGGGGGATAGAGAGGGAGAGAAAGAAAATACAAATCCTGTATTGTTTAGGAGCAAGGGGGGGGGGGGGCTGTCTCCGCACTCGGCGGGGAAGGCAGCGCGGATGCGGTATCACGTTGCAGATCCTCCCTCCAGATAACGAAAGGCGATCTATTTTTCAGAGCAGCAAGTGGATGGGAAAGGAGCCCTCTCACAACACAAACCTCATTGACTTAATGGCTGGGTTTTGGATTTCGCCCTTGGAAAGGTTCGGGAAGCGGCAGCGTTGTGTTACCGCCCCGCCGGCTCCCAGCCTCCGGCCCCGGCTCCCCGCGCCGCTCCCAAAACAACAACAACAACAACAACAAAAACACCCCTCATTTTATTTTGTTGCGCTATTTGTTTCCTCCAGAACCCTCACACTTACAGGGGAAAAAAAATAATAAAAAAAATTATTTTTGGTGAGGGGAGGACATTATTTCTAAGGTCGGGGGGAGATGGATGGGAGTCTTGTTCGGGTTATTTTTTTCTTGCTTTGTTTTGGTTTTTCTGGTGAAATCGAGGAAAACCCGCAGAGCGTTGCGTGGGATCCCTCTTCAGCCCCGCTCCGCGCTGTCTGACCCCGCATCGAAGAAATAAGCGAATAAATGAGTTTCCCGCACAGGCGGAGCCGGCGGGCGCCCCGGCAAGCGGAGCCGGGCGCGGAGGCCCTTCGCGGCCGCGCAACGGCCCCTTCGGCCGCCGCCGCCTCCCCTCCGCGCCCGCGGAGGTGCCAGGCCCCGAGGGCGGAGGGAACCCCGCCGGGGGGGGGTGGAGGGGGCGAAGCCAGAGGAGGCTGTTCCTTTTCTGCCGAAAAATAAACGACAAAGAAGCAGCCGGCGGCAGCTCCGCGCCGTTATGTTGTTATTTAGTTATTTGCATCTGGCTTTTTTTTTTTGTGGGTGGGTGTGTTTATTCTTATGGGGCGGCTCGAAATAATTTTTTTAATTTTATTTTTCAGGGTGATTTTCCTGGGGTAAATGGGGTGGAGCGGTTTGCGAATTCTTTCCCCTTTTCCCCTGGTTTAAAGTGAAAAGTTTCCACTTTTTAGGAAAACCAGCCCCGGGCAGTAATTAACAGC
>NW_015090790.1:632437-633166 GCF_001431845.1 Calidris pugnax | reverse complement strand
GGGAGCGGGCAGGGGCTGCGGGCAGGGGATGCGGGCAGGGAATGCGGGAAGGGGATGCGGGCAACGGGAGCCCCTTCGGCCCCGGCCGGGCTGCTCTTCACTTCCAGCCTTTAAAGTCAAATAAATTCGAGCGTCTTTAGCGAAGACAAACAGGTTTTGAAGAGCCCCCGCGACGGTTGTTGGCACCCGCGGAGAAAACTCGCTCCTGAATCAAAAAAGTGCTTAAAAATACTGGTTCCGACTTATCTCACCAGAGATAAATCCTGTCATAAAGACACCCTCTTCCCGCCGCCCCCCTGCCCTTATCTCACCGCATTGTCCCCATCTCCCTGCTCCCCCCCTCCCCGGCTGCTGACAATAGATTATCTCTGCTTAGGGAGCCTAATTGTTTTCTAATTTTTCAAATAATTGCTTCGGAGCGAGGTGTGCAAATGAAGATTAGGCTCATTAATTAACGCGCCGCCCGGTGGGTGCAGTTCCGCGGCTCGCCCGGCTTCCGCGGGGGCTCCGCGACTTGCCGGGGACCCCCCCTTTATGTGTGTGTGTCCCCCCCCCAGGCCGAGCGGGGCAGAAGGACCTCATGGTGGGGGAGGAGGGGGCCGCGTATTATTTAGCTATTCACTACGGCATTATTTATTCATCCCCGGCATTAAGGTAATTAAATACGGGCTCACTTGGCAGGGGACAGCCAGCGGGCGGGAGGAGGAGGGGGGGGGGACGACACAAAAA
>NW_015090790.1:628701-631241 GCF_001431845.1 Calidris pugnax | reverse complement strand
CCGCTTTCCCGCGGGGTGCCCGCCGCCTCCTCCTCCTCTTCTTCTTCTTCTTCCTCCTCTTTCCTCCTCCTCCTCCTCCTCCTGCCGCCGCCGCGCCCGGCCATGTCGATGCTGCCGTCGTTCGGGTTCACGCAGGAGCAGGTCGCCTGCGTCTGCGAGGTGCTGCAGCAAGGGGGGAACCTGGAGAGGCTGGGCCGGTTCCTCTGGTCGCTGCCCGCCTGCGACCACCTGCACAAGAACGAGAGCGTCCTGAAGGCCAAGGCGGTGGTGGCCTTCCACCGCGGCAACTTCCGCGAGCTCTACAAGATCCTGGAGAGCCACCAGTTCTCCCCCCACAACCACCCCAAGCTGCAGCAGCTCTGGCTGAAGGCTCACTACGTGGAAGCCGAGAAGCTGCGGGGCAGACCCTTGGGCGCCGTCGGCAAGTACCGCGTCCGCCGAAAATTCCCTTTGCCCCGCACCATCTGGGACGGCGAGGAAACCAGCTACTGCTTCAAGGAGAAGTCCCGGGGCGTGCTGCGGGAATGGTACGCCCACAACCCCTACCCGTCCCCCCGGGAGAAGCGGGAGTTGGCAGAAGCCACCGGGCTCACCACCACCCAGGTCAGCAACTGGTTCAAGAACCGGAGGCAGCGGGACCGAGCGGCGGAGGCGAAGGAAAGGTACTTGCCCCCCGATACCCTCCATCCCCATCCCTTCCGTCCCAGATCCCTTCCGTCCCAGATCCCTTCCGTCCCAGATCCCTTCAGTCCCCGATCCCCCCCAGTCCCGATCCCCCCCGTCCCCTCCTTTTCTCCCGGAGCCGGAGCTCCGGCGGCGCCCGGGGAGGGGGGAGCAGCGAAAATACCTCGCTTCCTCCAACCGCAATTTATTTTTTTCCCTGGACCGCGTTGCGTTTTCCCGTCCCGCGGAAACCCCACGGAGTATTCCACCCGAGACCCACCGGGCTCCGCTCCGAGCCCACCTGCCCGGGGGAAGCCCCTCGCCGGCCTCCCCGGGCCCCTCCGCCGCCTTTGTTCGCCCTCCCGAGCAAACCGGTAGCGACGCCGTCCCGAAGCCTCTGCCATACCGGGCTGGGGACTGCCGGGGATGGGGCAGGGGGGCTCCGAGGTCCGGAGGAGGAGGGAGTGGCGGCCCCGGGACGGAGGGAGCGGAGGGGGAGCGGGCCGGGGACGCGCCGGCGGGGCCGCGATGGCCTCGGTGCGCGGCGGTGGCCGGGCCTGGCGGAGGAGCCGCCGGCCGGGGAGGGCATCGCTCCGCTTTTTGTCTGCTCCAGCGACCCCCTCATCGAGCCCTCCCAGTGAAAATCCCGCACCCTGCCCGTCCCCGGGCCGCGCTCTCATTTTAAATTAAAAAAAAAAAAAAAGAGAAAAATCGCTCCTCCAAATACCCCCCTCCTTCAGCTTCACCTCCTCGCCTTAAATTATCGGCCTGTGCGGTACACACTTATTTATAGAAGGGTAAAAAGAAATGGGGACGATCTGTTATGAAAATATTAGGGCTTTTTTTTTTTCTTCGCTTTTTGGTTTTTTTTTTCCCCGCGGGGAGAGGCCTCTGCTCCCCGGCTGAGGAGTTTCGGGGGGTACCAGCCCATCCCCGGCGACTCCCGCCCGCCCTAACATCCCCCTTGTGTTGTTTTCTTGCCTTTCTCTCAGGGAGAACACGGAAAACAACAACGCGGCCACCAACAAACCCAACCAACTCTCGCCTCTGGATGGGAGCAAACCCCTCATGTCCAGCTCCGAGGAAGAATTCTCTCCTCCCCAAAGCCCGGATCAGAACTCAGTCTTGCTCCTGCAGGGGAACCTCAGCCACGCCAGGAGCTCCGGCTACTCCCTGGGCAGTTTGGCCGCATCCCAGCCCCCGCACAACCTCCCGGGCCACCAGCTCCAGGACTCGCTGCTGGGACCCCTCACGTCCAGCCTGGTGGATCTGGGATCCTAAAGGCCGGCGGCGGGTGGCCGGAGGAACGGGAGAGGAAGTTCTGCTCGGGGACAGAAGCCCTGGGTTGTACATAGAGGACAGCACCCGGTTTTACAGCTCATCCCCCCCCCACCCCCCGATTCTCGACGGGGACTCTCGGTTCTTTCACACAACTCCACGTCGGCTCCTGGTCCAGTTCCCTCCCGGCATCTCCCACTACCACCATGATTTTATTTTATTTTATTTTTTCTTCACGTAGCCAAAAAGCCACGAAGAGGCAGAAAACCCTCAGCCCTTCGAGTTCAAACGAGCTGGTCCCAGTGGGAATTACAACAAAAAAAAAAAAAAAAAAAAGGGGGGGGGAAAAAATAAAAAAAAAAAATCACTATTTCCTATTTAGAGTACTTAGAGTCCCTGCTCCGTCTCCAGTATTTGTTACCGAAAATCGCATGTGCTTTCAGGTTTCTTTTCTATTGTACCTAAACCAGTCTAAATTAAACAACGCTAATGGCAGAACACCCGGGTTGAGCTTTTTTTTTTGCCCGCCTCCCTCCGCCCGCCCCTGTCCCCCCGTCCCCGGGCGGGCTGCCCTGGGGGCTGCGAGGGGGGACACCCGG
>NW_015090790.1:626722-628226 GCF_001431845.1 Calidris pugnax | reverse complement strand
AAAAAAAAAAAAAAAAAAAAAAAGAGGGGGGGATAAATAATCAACAACAAAAACAACAAAACCAACCAAAAAAAGCCCAAACCCATCTGGATCCGATTCCACCCAAATAAATCCCGGCCCCGCAGGCGCGGTGGGGCAGGGGCGGCCGCGCATCCCTGCTGTTGCCCGACGGGGTCCCCGTGGGGCTGGCGAGGAGCTGGGACGGGGAGGCAGAGTGGGGGGCAGCGGTGTAGCGAGCCCTGCGCTGTAGCGGGGAGGAGGGAGGGGGAGTTACGTTTACATTTTTTCATATTTAGCCTTACCGGAAAGATTTCAATGTAGTTTAAATAAATAAAAAAAAGAAATGAAAAAAGGTAATAATTAAAAAAAAAAAAAGGCAAAAGCTGCAGTATTAGAGTTTTAACAAGTGCCTATGTCTCGTTGTGGCGGTGTGAGGTCCCGGGGGGCCCTGCCCCCTCGGGCTTCCTTTTCCTCCGTGGTGAAATGCATCGATGTAGCTAAAAATGACCGCTCCGTCGTTAGCGTTTTGCATCGTTAAGAGAGTGTTTATTTAAAGTCGCCGCCGCGTTAGTTCTCGGGGTCCTGGGCCGTGGAGAAATGTCACCCTCTGCAGGAGGGTCTGGCCCGGCCGCAGCGCTCCCCGTCCCTCCCGTTCGCTCCCCACACGGACCCGTCGCGCCACGCTCCGGAGACACCCCCCACAGCGGTTCCCTCTCCTCCCACACCCCCCCCGTCACCCTCCTCGGCCGTGGGGGAGCCGGGGGGCTCGGTGCTGCCGCCGCTGAGACCGTGTCCCCCAACTCCCCGGCCTGGCACCGCCCGCCCCCTCGGGACGCCCAGCCCGGTTCCCGACCCTTTTTGGGGAGGCATGGCCGGGGATGGAGGGGAGAGAGGGGGCAGCGGGGGACACCTCGCCCCCCCCGGGCTCGGTGGGAGCGGGGCTGAGGGCGCAACCACCGCCGCGGGCGGAGCCGGGGCAAAACCCGACGTGGGGTGGGAGCAGGGAGCGGCGACCCCGACGTGGGGGGGGGAGCCCTGGAGCCGGGCACCGCTGCGCCCCCCGCGGAGCCCTTGGGGGGGGGGGACGGGTCGGTCCGCGTCCTCCGGTCCCGCTTGTCCCTCTGCCCCGCCCGGGGGCCTTCATCATCCTCCCCGCGGCCTTCATCATCCTCCCCGGGGGTGCCAGCCCCACCATGATCCCCCTTCAGCCCCTGGAGCAGAAAAGGGGGAACCCCTAGGGTAATGAGGGAGGTTTTTAGGGTGAGCAGCCGCGGGCTGTGCTCCCCGACACAGGATGGATGAGCTCCAGCTTCGTGGTTTGGATTTTTTTTATTATTTTTTATTTTTTTTATTATTTTTTTCCCAAGCCACGAGCTCGGTGAAGAGGAAGGATAAATATTGCCCGGGGCTCCAGCCCTGCGCGGGAGGAAAGCCAAGCAGGGACTCGCAAAACACGGGTTATTTTCAAAGCAAACAGCGCGGAGGCGCTTCCTGCGCGCAGGCG
>NW_015090790.1:593653-626600 GCF_001431845.1 Calidris pugnax | reverse complement strand
GGGGGGCAGAGGGGCGAGCTGCCAGGGGGTGTTCCCCTTCGCCCAAACCCTCCAACCCCTCCCCAGAGCAGACTTGCTGGCCAGGGGCTCTGTTGGGCCCGACGGCTGCGCATCGGGAGCGCGCAGGGCCGCGCAGGGCCGCGCAGGTTGCGCCCCGACGCCACCCCCCAAGCGGCGGAGCCCTGCTCCGCTTCCCAACCCTCTTTTTTCCTAACAGGAAAAAGGGAAGAGGTTGCCCAGGGGCGGATGGTGGCAAGGAGGGAGGGAGGGAAGGAGGATGCTGATCCCGCAAATCCCACCCCCGCAAACCCCCCCCCGGCCGGGGAAGGGGCCGGTGGGGCGACTGGAGCGGGGAGGACCCGGAGCTGAGCCCGGCGCAGGTTGCTGAGCTCTTCTCCATTAAGTTTGACCTCCCAGCAAGCTTTTCACAGCAAAGGCAGCCCTGGGGGGGTGTGGGGGGTGTGTAGCCTTGTCTCACCTCCCTCTGCTTTGTGTTTCCACCGGCAGGAAGGAGTTAATTCGCGGCCTCCCCCCCTTCTCCTCCACCCCCGGCTCCCGCTCACTCCCCAGGACAGATTTCACACTGTGTCCAGGTCAGGCAAAAAAAAAGGGGAGGAAATGGAGAACAGCGGAATGATTAATTCTACCTGCTTCTCCCCTGAGTGATCACCTGCTTTCGGGGTCATGAATAGCAGGTAGCTCTCTCCGGCTCCAGCTCTGAGAGGCTCATTTGTTTGGTGACAGCTGAGTGACAAGACCTGAAATCCGAGCCCTCAACTTTGCCTGATGTGTGGATAAAACCCTGGATGTTCCCTCAAACATTTCAGGAAATGAAAGTTGTAACGCGATCTCCTGCGCGCCCACATCTCCCCCAGCAACACACAAAAGCTCAAAGGAACCTTCTCAGATTAAATTCAGCCTGGAGAGGATGGAAGGAAAATGGAGAGCAGGCTGAGAAAGCTGGAGCTGGCAGGCTTTTCTCCAGCACTTATTGGAAATGTCTGTCCAAAGCAGGGATTTAGAAAGGTCACCTCTACCGTAGGCGCCTCGTCCTGTGGGCAGCCTGCTTCTCCCCAGCCCACCTCCACGCTGGGGGGGCAGCCCGGAGGGGTGGGGGTCACGCTGAGATTACCTGGGGAGGAAATAATTCAGTGTTTAGAAAAACAAACGCCCAAGCAGAAAGCCAGCCTTCCCACCTCTCTCCTCCTTTCGTTGCCCAGGGCACACTGAGCCAGCCTTGTCCTGGGCACGAGCCACACGTCTGCTCTGCCCCCCTGTCCCCACAGAGGGGCACGGACCTCCCTCTCGGTCCCCCTGACTCTGGGCCACGTGCTGGCAAAGCCTCCCAGGAGGCCCCCGGTGAGGAGCGGGTGCTCACTCAGCCAAGGGGTTTAAATGTGACACGGCCTCAAGTTGCACCAGGGGAGGTTCAGGTTGGATATTAGGAAAAATTTCTTCATGGAAAGGGTTATCAGGCCTTGGAATGGGCTGCCCAGGGAAGGGGCTGAGGCACCATCCCTGGAGGTGTTCAAAAGATGGGTTGACATGGTCCTCAGGAATATGGTTTAGTGTTGGTGTGCGTGTTTTGTTTGTCGGTTTTTTTGTTGTTGTTTGGTTTTTTTTGATGGTTGGACTAGATGATCTTGA
Organism: Calidris pugnax; assembly: GCF_001431845.1. NCBI lineage: Eukaryota > Metazoa > Chordata > Aves > Charadriiformes > Scolopacidae > Calidris > Calidris pugnax. The sequence goes on along the minus strand of NW_015090790.1, from coordinate 624,953 downwards.
AGGTCCCTTCCAACCTAGGCAATTCTGCAATCATTTCCAGCCCTGGCTCAAGCATCCCCAGCTGCAAGGCCAGGAGCCCAGAGCCACGATGTGGTTCGGGGGGGACCTTTGTGCCCTGTGTCTTTCAAACCTGATCTGCTCAGTCAGGTGTCAGATCTTCGTCTCCAGACAGGTTGGGAGACATCAGCAGCAGCTGGAAGGAGGTGGGATGTGTGGTACAGGCAGCATCGGGCCCAGGGATCCGGGCTGCCTCCCTCCTGGGTAGATGGTTTTATGGTCCCACCTGTCGCTGGGCAACCAGCAGCTGCTTCCACTCTTACCCAGCCTGAAGATAAAGTGCTATTTAACAATCGTGCAACTATTCTGGAAGTGCTTTGGGCTCATAAAGAAAACAGCAGATGCCCCAAGGTAGCTCTTTACCTCTGTGCTTCACCCTCACTCCTGCTTTTCTCCGGGGAGCAGCTCCCGAGCACTGTGGAGGTGGAGGTGGAAACCTCCTTGTCTGCCCACCTGGTACTCTTCACTGCCGGGCATTTTGCATCCCAGGAAGAGCTCGCTGCGGGGTGAGGCTGCTGGGGGCTGGGTCTCTGCACATGCTGCCTTCAGGGGCAGGTGCTTTAACCCACCTGATACGTCTTAAGAGCAGCAGAAGCAGCAACAACAGGCTGCTTGGCCAACCTGGCTGTGGCAACCCATTTCAAAAGGTGGGTTTTGCTGTTCCTGCTGGGGTTTTCTGTCAGGTTTTCTGAGGGGAAGGCAGAGATGGGCTGCAATAGGGCTACAAAGATGATGAGGGGCCTGGAGCATCTCCCTTATGAGGAGAGGCTGAGGGACTTGGGGCTTTTTAGTCTGGAGAAGAGAAGGCTGAGGGGGAATCTGATCAATGCTTAGAAATACTTCAAGGGAGGGTGTCAAGAGGATGGGGCCAGTCTTTTTTCAGTGGTGCCCAGGGACAGGACAAGAGGAAATGGGCACAAACTTGAATGTAAGAAGTTCCACCTAAACCTGAGGAGGAACTTCTTTCCTGTGAGGGTGGCAGAGCCCTGGCAGAGGCTGCCCAGGGAGGTGGTGGAGTCTCCTTCTCTGGAGACATTCAAAACCCACCTGGACACATTCCTGTGGGACCTGCTCTGGGTGGCCCTGCTCTGGCAGGGGGTTGGACTGGGTGATCTCCAGAGGTCCCTTCCAACCCTGTGGGATTCTGTGGTTCTGTGAGATGGCAGAGGCCGTATGTGCAGGAGCTTTGGTTCAGCCCAAGAGTACAAAAGTAACCTGAGATGCTGTCATCTTTCCCAACTGGACATGGACACAATTTTAAATATGGAAATGAAGGGAAATTTGCTTTAATCTTCAAGCAGAAGAGAGCAAATTACCAGGCTCCCCAGGGATTAGCAGTGCTCGCCCCAGCACCAGCCTGATGCTGTCTGGATAGAGGGCACCAGGCTGAACCCCCACCCTGTGCCACCCTGTCTGTCCTTCCAGCTGGACTTGTCACCAAGCACAGGAACATTTCCTGTCTCCCCAGGCTTTCTAACATTTGATCCCAACTCCCTAAATTTTAAAGAGAGGTTGAACTTTCTCCGGAACATGTAATCCCAATCCTAATAACGGGGTTGGGGAGGCAAATTTAGTTCAATTACCATTTCCTGCGTTCACTTGTCCAGTGCTTTTGGAAAATGCCTCCACGGGCAGAGTAGCTCCTTCCCACCTCTGCCTTGGCTTCTCACCCACGGCCCAGCTCTGCAGGGGTGGGGGTTGCTTTGGTAGGGGGCTGTACCTGCTCAGGCTCTGATGGCTTTCAGCTGGGACACGAAAGGTACAGAAGATCCTCACACCTGCATCTCAGGATGGAGGAAAGGGGGGAAAAAAACCCCAACACCTCATCTTTTTCTGACTTAAGGGTGAAAAAGCTTTTAAGCTGATAGCTGGAGCCCTGTTTTGCAGGAGGGAAGCTGAGAGCCAGGGAGATGATAGAGCTGTGGAAGGTCAGAGCACGGCAGAGGATGAAGCCAGGAGGGCGTCTGCCCTGCCCGCTCACACCGCCTCCTTTATAGTCCCCGTAATAAGTCGCCGCAGCTTATCATTATGTAATGTAATATTCCTAATAATACAGGACAAAACCAATTGACTACAAAACAATGCCAAAATGAGGCTTGTGGCTAACACTCCCTGAAGAGATTGTCTCTTTTCTAGAATTGAAAAAAAAAAAGAAAAAGAAAAAGAACCCAAGCAAATTAGAAACAATTGGAAAAAAAATAAAAACGAAATCGCATCTGCAAACCATCAGGATGCTTCTCCTGAGCCCCGAAGGATGCCTGTCCCCCCACTCCTGGCTCCTGTTGCCCGGTACAGGGCAGTGGGTGTCACAGGGACCCACCGTGGGCAGCATGGGACCCACAGTGTGACCCATGTAGGCACAGGAGGGATGCTGTGGCAGCACCAGGGCTGCAGACAGTGTCTGCTTCATTCAACAGAAGGGCTGTGTCACGCTAGAAGAAATCAGGGGTGTATTCAGGGAATTAGGATCTTTGTCCGCCTGATTTCCTAGAGCCAGCAGGGAAGTGGGGAGAGAAGGAGTGCAAGAGGGAGAGAGCACCAGTTCAGAAACTGCTGTTCCCTTCCTGGGAACCCTCTGTGGCTGGGCAGAGGGGCTGGCACCAAAAAAAACTGCAGAACCTGCCCAAGTGCTTGGCCACAGGCTGCTTGGTTCCCAATAGCCAGAGGCTGCCTTCTGCCTGCCTCACCAGGGCTTCACCCGCATCGCTCCTCTGCAGGAGCAGAACCAAAACCAGCAGGAGCCAGGAACAACGTGTGGTACTTGGCTGCAGGGGACACTTCTTTCCCCCAGCATGGTTGCTTCCAACCCCATCAACGCACAAGATGGTTGGTGGCTGGCACTATGTGACAGCAGATGTGATGGTCAGCAGCTGGTGACACCCACTACCCCACTCTGGCCTGCACCCACTCATCACCTAATTCAAGCCTAAAAGGGAGGTCTACTTTTCAGCAGGGAGGAGAATCAACCCTCAACAAAGCCTGTGATAGCTTCCTGGGAGATGTTTAGCAGGCTTGATCTGGCCCCATGGCACGCCAGGCGTCCAACCTTCTTGTCACAGAGATCCCTTCTTGTTTATGGATGTGTCACGTCGGGTTATCTACCCTAGAGAAGGAAAGAAGTGACGTTACATGATCTGAAAGTATCAGTACGAGGGAGATTTCTTTAAACTCTCTAAACCAGGAGGAGAAGAGACAAGAGGAGAGCTGGCATCTGAAAGCTGCAAACAGGACTGAGACATAAGGTTTTCCTGCAGCGAAGGTGATTTGACGTCTGGGGAGTTCCACGTGCACACAACGGCTCCCATGCCACTGCAGGATTAACTTCAAACCCAAAATGTTTTCCAAAACACACACTCTGACTTGCACGGTGACTTTTTGTGCCAGGTCCCAGAGCCCCAGCAGGGAGGTTGCGTGGGTGCAGTCGGCCCCTGCCACCCCTTCCCCTTGGGTGGTGTGTGAGGGACCTGCCCTCGGAGAGGAGCATCGTACGGCGTGGGATGGGACCCCCGTGTCAGCGCACGCTGTTCCTGAATGCCCAGTCCTCTGAGTCTGCATCCCGCTCCCCTAGGTGAGGTTTTGGGGGCTTGGCTTTCCTCAGGATGTGTCTCTGTCCTCAACCCCCTCTTCTGCCAGGCTCATGTAGCCACAGCTATTTGCTGATGGCCTCCACGGAAAGCGTGCAATCAAAGCCAAGGTGCCCACACGGTCACCAGATTCGAGAGAGGAGAGGAAGAGGAAGGAATGAAAGAGGCCGAAAGGGGTGTGCTGAGGGACTGGGGCATCACACCCAGCCCAAGTCAGGGCCCCTCCTGTCCTCACCTGGAGAAGAACCATAGCGGGATGGGGAAGGGAAAAAAAAAAAAAAAAAAAAAAGCCCCATTTGCAAGAAATTTCTCAAGGCACCGCGCAAGCGGCGCGGAGGGCTGAGGCCGGGTTTCAATGTAACCTCCTGCCCAGTGATCCATGAGGAAGGCTCGGCTGCTCAAACAATGGGCAGGGAAAGAAAGCTGAAATGATGGTCACCGGGAGAACCTGAAACCCGCAGCGGGGAAAACAAATAAATAGAGGGAGAGCAGAGCCTTCCCCATCCCAGCTGAGGCCACCGGTGCTTATGCAACCCTGCCGAAGGCTGCCTATCTCTGTGTACAATCTGGGCTGATAAGATTGTTCTCCCCTGAAAATCAAAACCGCAGGGATTCCAGGCGGCTCAGCCGGAGTCAGATTGTCCACCTGAACACCGGGGCACTTTCATGTGGAAAAATAATTGCCCGGTTATTTTGCTGAAATAAAGGAGGGAGGGAGGTGGGTTGGAGGAGAGAGCGGCGCGCAGCAGGGCAGGGGTGCCGGTGAAGGGCACCACACCAAGGGCGAGATGTCCCCATGGGGTGATGATTGCTGATTGAAGCCCTGCTGTAGAAAAGCAATGGGCTCTTGCCCAAAGCTGAGTGATTTTTTTTTTTTTAGGGAAAACTTCTTCTAGGGCCCAGGGACTTGCGACTGGCAGCTCTGCTGCAACAAACCCACAAACAAATCAGATGAGTGGTGGTGGAAGCAGTCATCCCCAGTGAGACTTCGGTCACTTTTAACATTGTTTGTGTGGAACAGTCTATGATTAATATCTATGCTGAATGGGAGACAGAATACACAGACACATCATATATGCATACATGAAAGGAGGGGGCTGGTCTCTTCTCCCAAGTCACAGGTGACAGGACTAGAGGAAAGGGCCTCAAGCTGAGCCAGGGGAGGAGGTTCAGGTTGGATATTGGGAAGAATTTTTACACTGAAAGGGTTATCAAGCATTGGAATGGGCTGCCCAGGGAAGTGGTTGAGGCACCATCCCTGGAGGTGTTCTAAAGATGGGTTGACATGGTGCCGGCGGATATGGTTTGAGTTAGGTTGATGGTTGGACTAGATGATCTTGAAGGTCCCTTCCAACCTAGATGATTCTATGATTCTATGTATATACAGGGAAAAATGTACTTGATAGAGTCACTCTGTAGAACAGCTCACCTGATAAGCCATTCCCATGAGCAAAATGCATGAGACATCATCTTATTTTACGTCTACTGTACTTAAAAAAGCAGTGGGTTTGGGCATGTGCCTCAGCGCCTGGCAGATCAGACCCTTTCTGCTCTGAATATCAGTTCAGTCTTTCTGTCAAGAAAAAAACTTGTTATCAAATCCCAGCCAGAAGAAGTTCTTTGGGAAAAAAAGAGCAGCAAGGGGCTGTTTGGTGATGCTGAAGGTGGAACCTCCTTCCACTGAGATGGGAATGGGATGGTTGCATCCTGCACCCTGCAGCAGAAGCAGGGATGTAAATGCCTACCTGAAACAACATTTGCATGTATTTTGTGCATTTTGTACCAACCGTTTGAGAATTTTAAATGCTGCTGAGTGCAGAAATGTCCACTGGGGTGTTGGGTGAGACAGGCTGGGAGCTTGGATCCCAATCCCCTACCAGGTCCCTAAACCAGGGACAAAAAGAGAACCTAGTGAAAAGCAGTTTTGAGCTCTAGGTCTACTCCTATGGCTCCTGCTTAGTTGTTGTGGCTTCCCAATTGGCATTTTCCTGGGGAATTTGTGCCTAGTTTTCTATTTCTCTGTGCTGCAGGAAAAACCACGTGAGCAAGAAGGGGGTTAGCTCAAGTGGGGTCCAACAGCCCAGGTGAGCTGGTCTGGGCACTCAGTGGTGTCACCTGAACAGATTGGCTTGGTTAAAAACAAACAATAGCCACTGCTTCCTCTGCTCTAACATCCCTCTGTATCTCCAGCTCCCTTCAGTTATGGCAATCCTGCTACAAAAAAAAAAAAAAAAGGAAATCTCTGTTCAGTTGTGTTTGCAGATGGAATATGTCCCTTTCGTCTTGCAGAAGCACTGTGTTCCCACAGCCATCATTGGCCCGTGGGCCACTGGGCAGGCAGCACTGTATTTCCACACAGACAGACACACAGACAGTTATTTGGGTGACTGTGATGAGTAACAACGTCCTTCAGTCCTGCCCGTGGGCAATGCATCCCGCAGTGGTCTTCCTTCTCCAGGGCTTGGTGTTCCTGGCAAAGCTTATGTGAAACAAAAATGCCTATAATTTTCTAAAATTCCTTAATCCTGCTTATTTTCTCCCTTTCCCTGAGAGATCGGAAACCGCAGTGGTCTCCTCAAGCCCACCCACTAATTACAAGATATGAGCTCAACCAGCTGCTGGCCAGAAACAACATCACGGGACCAAACACCACTAACCAACACTGAATGCTCACAGCAAACTGCTTGAAAGCAAGTCACAAAGAGCTTGGCAATAATACACCAGCCAAATCAAAGCAAGAAAGAAGGAAAAATACCCTTCTTTCCTTCCTCCTGCAGCAATCCCCACTTCCCCTGGGTCACCAACCAGCTACTCTGATGTCTGGGTCCTGCTTGTCTGTCTCACCCTGGGATGCTCTTTTAGGTTTCCTCTTTTCCATTTGGCTGACAGTTTTTTTCCAAATTTGACCCCATTATCTTTCAAATTTGCTTGAAAAGGTCAACCCCTTCATCAGTGCTGGGGAGAATGGGAGTTTCTAGCAGGAGGGTGTCATTTAGCAGAAAAGAAAATCTTCTCTCCGGAGAAATCAGATCAGAGAGAGGTGCAAGGAAGCTGGGCTAAAAACAAAGCCTGAACTCGCAAAGTGGTTATAGGATGGGAAGAAGGGCTATGGTGCGTCCCTGCCTGCATTCTTAGCAGGCACAACTGGAGAGATTGGTATAAATTTACTGGTATAAAACATGGAAGGATGCTGTTTGGGGTTTTTTTTGTTTGGTTTTGTTGTTTTGTTTAATTCCGTGTTCACATTCATGGTTTTCCTACAACTCAGGTTCCTTCCCTTGGTGCGTGGTGGTTCTCGTGGTTACATTTTGTCTGCACCACCTTGATTCCTTGGACTGCTTGTGTCCTTCTGCTCTCCTGCTTTGCAAGCGACAGGCACCTTCAGCCTCTTGCACCCCAAAAAGCCAGCAGTAAGTCCTGTTGCCCCTGGAGTGAGGAGGAGGCTCCCCGACTCCCAAGTTTTATCCCCGGGCTCAAGCAGCACAGGATTTCCCCTCCAAGTCCTGCTCTGGCCTGGGTTAGGAATAATCATAGAATCATAGAATAGTTAGAGTTGGAAGGGACCTTAGAGATCATCCAGTTCCAACCCCCTGCCCTGGGCAGGGACACCTCCCACCAGACCAGGTTGCTCCAAGCCCCATCCAGCCTGGCCTTGAACCCCTCCAGGGATGGGGCAGCCACAGCTTCTCTGGGCAACCTGTTCCAGTGCCTCACCACCCTCACAGCAAAGAATTTCTTCCTAATATCTAATCTAAATCTCCCCTCTTCCAATTTAAAACCATTTCCCCTTGTCCTGTCACTGCACTCCCTGACAAAGAGTCCCTCCCCAGCTCTCCTGGAGCTCCCTTCAGATATTGGGAGGCTGCTCCAAGGTCTCCCCGGAGCCTCCTCTTCTCCAGGCTGAACAACCCCAGCTCTCTCAGCCTGTCCTCACAGCAGAGGTGCTCCAGCCCTCTGAGCATCTTCATGGCCCTCCTCTGGACCTGTTCCAACAGGTCCATGTCTTTCCTGTTCTGAGGACTCCAAAGCTGGACACAGAGCTCCAGGTGGGGTCTCACCAGAGCAGAGCAGGGGGGTAAGAATCATCTCCCGTGACCTGCTGGCCACACTTCTCTTGATGCAGCCCAGGATGGGGTTGGCTCTCTGGGCTGCCAGTGCACATTGCCGGCTCATGTTGAGCTTCTCATCCACCAACACCCCCAAGTCCTTCTCCTCAGGGCTCCTCTCCAGCCATTCTCTGCCCAACCTGTATTTGTGCCTGGGATTGCCACGTCCCAGGTGCAGGACCTTGCACTTGGCCTGGTTGAACTTCATGAGGTTTGCATGAGCCCACCTCTCCAGCCTGTCCAGGTCCCTCTGGATGGCATCCCTTCCCTCCAGCGTGTCGACCGTGCCACCCAGCCTGGTGTCACCGGCAAATAATACTAATCCCAAGCTATTTTTGCCCAGCACCGCGTGGGTCCATGAGGGCTGATGGGCTCCCAGGCAGGGGGAGTTGGGGTGGGGGGGAGGATGCCCTGCCCGACCCGCGGTGGGTGAGTGGGGGGGTGTGTGTTGGGGACACACGGCAGCTCCGGGGCGGTGGCGAGCGTTCCTGGGGCTGCAGTGCCACCTGCTGTCACCAACGGCTCCTGCTGGGGACCCCGGCGGCTCCTCGGGCACACGCCGGGGGTGACACACCAGGGACAAACCCATGACCCTGCCTGTCCCCCCTCCTCCCCCCTTCATCCTAAGGATCAGCGCAGAATCGCTTGGAAAAAAAAAAATCAAATTAAGCAAGAAAAGGCCAGGGGGAGGAAGGCAGCGTTGGGTCAAAGGGATGGAGTGACACGTGCCCACGGGGGCTCCTTGGGCATGCGGATGTCCCCGTGCTGTCACAGCGCTCCAGGTGAAGCCAGCTACCCTGCAGGCATCGCCTCTGACCTCCTGAACAGCTTGAGCTGGTCTCTTGCTTTCTTCTGTGCTTAAGCAGGTCTTTCGGGAGTTCTGGCTGGTGTTACCCTGAGTTACCAGCAAGGCTTTTGACACTGTCTCCCATAACATCCTCATTAGAAAATTAAGGAAGTGTGGGCTAGATGAGGGGGCAGTGAGGTGGGTTGAGTCCTGGCTGTGTGACAGAACTCAGAGGGTTGTCATTAATGGAGCAGGGTCAAGTTGGAGGCCTGTAACCAGCAGTGTCCCCCAGGGGTCAATACTCGGCCCAGTCCTGTTCAACTTATCCATCAATGATCTGGATGAGGGGACAGAGCGTATCCTCAGCAAGTTTGCTGATGACACCAAACTGGGAGGGGTGGCGAACACTCCAGAGGGCTGTGCCACCATTCAGTGTGACCTGGACAGGCTGGAGAGCTGGGCAGAGAAGAACCTCATGAGGTTCAACAGGAGCAAATGTAACGTCCTGCACCTGGGGAGGAAGAACCCCAGGCACCAATAGAGGTCAGGGGTGGATCTTCTGGGAAGTACTACTGAGGAAAAGGAACTGGGAGTCCTGGTGGATGGCAGGCTCTCCATGAGCCAGCAATGGGCCCTTGTGGCCAAGAGGCCAATGGGATCCTGGGCTGTGTAGGGAAGAGTGTGGCCAGGAGGTGGAGGGAGGTCATTCTCCCCCTCTGCTCTGCACTGGGGAGGCCACAACTGGAATCCTGCGTCCAGTTCTGGGCTCCCCAGTTCAAGAGAGACAGGGAACTGCTGGAGAGAGTCCAGTGTAGGGCAACAAAGGTGATGGAGGGATTGGAGCATCTTCCTGATGAGGAAAGGCTGAGAGAGCGGGGGCTCTTTAGCCTGGAGAAGAGAAGGCTGAGGGGAGACCTTAGTAATTCTTCCAAGGATCTAAAGGGTGGGTTGAAGGAGGATGGAGCCGGACTCTTCTCAGTGGTTCCCAGTGACAGGACGAGGGGCAACGGGCACAAGCTGGAGCACGGGAAGTTCCACTCCAATCTGAGGAAGAACTTCTTTGGGATGAGGGTGCCAGAGCCCTGGAAGAGGCTGCCCAGGGAGGGTGTGGAGTCCCCTTCTCTGGAGATCTTCAAGCCCCGCCTGGATGCTCCTGAGTGATGTGCTCTGGGCAGCCCTGCTTTGGCAGGGGAGTTGGACTGGAGGATCTCTAGAAGGTCCCTTCCAACTCTGACAGTTCCGTGAATCCGTGAGTTATTGCTGCTTCTTGCTGACTTTGTGAAAACCCTGGATTTCCGACTCCCCCCCGCCTCCCATATTTGGATGCTGATGTGGCCCAGAGCAGTTTGCCCAGTCCCACCTCTCCAACTCAAGCTCTTCTTAGACTAAAAAGCCAAGTCCCAGGTCACCTGGGACTTCTCAGCAAGGAGAAGAGTTTATGCCCTGCAGAAAAGCCCAAAGGAGAGGCTCTTGCCTTCATTTATGTTTAAAAAAAGGATGGAAAGCTAAAGAAGAAGTAAAAGAAAAAAGAGAGCAGGGAGATCCTAGCTGCTAAAAATTAAGCATTAGGGGAAAAAAATGCTCAAGAAAGCCAGATCCAGACCAGCCGGGCAGCTTTCAGAAACAACAGCAAAAATGTTTGGAGGAAACCAGATACTCGCCATGAAAATTTACAATTCTTTGTTGAACAAATGTTTCCATGGAAAAGCTGTGTTTACCCGTCACTCATCCCATCGTCTTGCTGGGACGCTGTGCAGCTGGGCAGGCGATGCCCAGAGGAGAGGAGGGGAGTGGACGCGGTCCCGGAATATCTGGATGGAGCTCAGAGGCCTCAGGAGAGAGCAGTGAGCCCACGTTTGCTTTTTAATCTGCTGGTGCAGGTTAGTGTAGGAAAATGCATTAATTTCCCATGGACAACCTGCTTTTGGGAAGGAGGGATGCAAAGGGCACGATTCTCAGCAGGTTGTAGGGTGAAGGATGCAGCTATGTGTGTATGACCAGGGGGTTAGGGTGTACAGGGATCAGTGAAGGACCCTGCTGGGGTTTTTTTAGGAGAAACCTATTGGAAAAGCTCAGCAGGTCCAGTCTTGTGTGGCCGCCATGTCCAGAAGAGCGTGGACACAAATGTGGGCTTTTTGGGAGGAAAAACCCCATCTTTGAAGGCTTGGGCTCACATGTCGAAGAAGCTGATTTCCCTTTTCACAGAATCACACAGAATCTTCTAGGTTGGAAGGGACCTTAAAGATCATCTTCCCAACCGTCAACCTAACTGACAAAAATAGACACCCGCACAACAAACAAGAAGCAACACCATCACTAAACCATACCTCCCAGCACCACATCAACCCATCTTTTGAACACCTCCAGGGATGGTGCCTCAACCACCTCCCTGGGTAGCCCATTCCAATGGCTGATAACTCTTTCGGTGAAAAAATTTTTCCTAATATCCAGCCTGAACCTCCCCTGGCATAACTTGACGCCATTTCCTCTAGTCCTGTCGCCTGTGACTTGAGAGAAGAGACCGACCCCCACCTCTCTACACCCTCCTTTCAGGGAGTTGTAGAGAGCAATAAGGTCTCCCCTCAGCCTCCTCTTCTCCAGGCTGAATAACCCCAGCTCCCTCAGCCTCTCCTCATAAGACTTGTTCTCTAGACCCCTCACCAGCTTTGTTGCTCTTCTCTGGACCCGCTTCAGCCCCTCAATGTCTTTTTTATGGTAGGGGGCCCAAAACTGGACACAAGTGGGGATTTCCCCCGTGGGGATGCGAAGCTGGCGGTGCGTTTCCATTGCTCCCCTGCCAACCTTGCCCCAGGATCTGGCTGGGATCTTGGCGGGTGCAGCTTTGGGAGGTACCTCCTGTCTCTGACTTCACATTTTCTTACAGCCCCACTGGGACCGGCTGGGGAGAGCCGCCAAAGGGAATGGCTGGATTCAAAACCCACCGCTCGGACCCAGACGGAATGAGACAGGGAAAGTAAAAAAACAAAACGAGGGGAAACTTGGCCGTGGCCGCTCCTTTCACAGACTCCTTTACGTTGGGTCTTAAGAACCCAGCCCACGGCGAGGTGGGCATGTTACCGTCTGCTGCGCCGTGTCCTGGGGAGCCGGGGAGAGGGGCCAAGCAGAGACCAGACCCTGGAAAGCAGCCCGTGCCACTCTTGGCTGCATGGCTTTCTTCTTTGCCCCATGGTGATGTGCTCCCTGGCTGGCTGGGAGCCCTTTCCTGCTACTCCACAGCCCAGTGCCCTCGATCTGCTTGGTGGGGACTGTCCCTTGCTCTATCTCCAGCTCTGGTTTTGGTAGCAGCCTGCCTCCAGCAGCCGCAGTATTGTCCTTTTTGAGGCTGTGCTGACAAATGCCAGCCAAGTCCCTGGCAGGGACGTGCCTCAGTCCTCCCCTGCTGCCCATCTCAATGGTCCAGTGCATGTTGGGGATTTGGCTATCATTAGCACCCTCTCTGGTCCTTGTTCCTGTCCCCTTCTCTGCCCCCAAAGATGGTTAAGTGCCTCTTCAGCGCGCCCCACTCCAGCGCCTCATCTCAACAGGCCAAGTATTCACCGTGTGCCAAACTGGCAGGCGTCTCGCTTTCCTGGCACGTGGCCTCCTGGCTTCTGGTCCAGACTGATTCCTTTTATTTTTATTGGTTTGTTTTCCCCTGTCTTTAAAATTCACCGTTGGTTTTAATGAGGTGGCCATGGACTTGCAGCCCTGGTGAGAATGGAGGACTTCCAAGAAAAGGAAAGGGAAGGTGGAGGGTCCAGTGGCAGGAACACCTGCACCAAACTTGGGGTGACCCAGCTCCTCTTGCTTTCGAGAGAGGGAAACTGCTGTGAGTCAAGAGCCAAGAGGTAGCTAAAGGATTTTCTCTTGTTCCAGCGTGCTCCCAGACTCCCTGCAGCTCCTCGAGTCCCACCATGGAAATGCCACCTTGAGGAGCCAGCGCTGGTGTCAGGGTGAGAAGAGTGTTGGTGGCAGAGAAAGGCAATGGGTGCAGGGTTCCAGCCCCGAGCAGTGGGTAAAAAATGGGGGAAGCCCCAAAGAAAAAACCAGTGTCTGAATGTCCCATGTAGGGCCTCTGTCCTGGAGGGGTTTGGATCCTCCTTGGAGAGAAGATGCTCGTGCTGAGGAAGCCTGTGGTGTGAGAAACTGGGACATAACGTGGTCATCTTGGAGAAAGTGGAGGCATGTCCCAGCCCTGCTGCAGCTTCCTGGGAGGGAGGTTTAAACCCATCTCTGAATGGGCACGTGTCCCTCTCTGCAATGGCCTCCCCACAGAGGGTTTGTGCACCCCACGCTCCCTGCCCTCGTGGGCCAGCCAGGTGCAGAGTCCGTCCTGCACAGCCTCCTTGTCATGAGCAGAGTTATTTGAAGCACTAGTTAATTCCTTGGGGAAAAATAAGGGGAAAATAAAAAAGAAAATATTTATTTTCTCCTATTGCTTCCATATCATCTAGGCCTCAGGGGCTGAAACGCTTCAGGGAATCCGGACCAACAAAGGATGTTTCAGGGGTTTGATTGTCAGTGGTTTCATCTCTGGAAATAAACTTTGGAGCAAGTGAATGGCTCCAGATTGACAAGATTGACAGGCAGAGCTGGCCTGACACAGTTCCTGGGCTAACCAGGGTCTGGCTTCAGCCAGGACATCATGGATTTGGGGTGTGTAGGAGACACGTTTTCTCCCCCCAGACCTGGGCTGAGCAGGTGTGGTCCCTGCCCCCCTTTGGCCCCCTGGGCCAGCTTGCAGGTGGGTCAGAGGGATGAGCAATGTCCATCGGGAGCTGAGAAGGGGTTTGAATGGGGCATCTGCTCCTGAGACAGTGTCTGCATCCTACTGCTTGGCAGGAGAGGTGGCAGGGGTGGGCAGCAGGCTGCTGTCATTGCTGCCACCCAGACAACTCCTGGGAGTCCCAGCCTGTTCTCTCCATCCTCCCCAACACCTTGGAGAGAAGGCAGCGAGGGGAGACGTCAGCTCTGCCCCAGGGGTGAGCTCCACAACTGCGAGATTGAGCCCTAAAAGCCCCACGTGAAAGCCAGTCCTCCGAAATGTCTCAGTCCCTCCACCCTGCTTTCATTTTATTTTTAGATCTGCTGCTCCCGTTAGCTCTTTTCTATTTGTTTTTGGTTCTTATTATTCCTGGCTTCTCTCAGTGTTTTGGTTTCCCTTCTCAGCCCTCATCCGGATGTGTTTTCTCGCTGCTTGTTTTTATACTTTCCCAAGGTGCCTCCTGGTGACAGCCGGGCAGCGGTCTGTGTTTGGACTGGGCAAGCGCTCTCACGTTAGCTGGACTGGAACCAGCTTGAGAAATCCAGCTGGTCCAGGGCAGGAGAAGATCTGGGTGCTGTAGCCCACTTTTCTGCCTGCTCTCTTTCTCACCTGGGCATCTCAGCTGCTTGCCAAGAACGAACAGAGGGCTCCCCCCACTTAGGAGGGTGGCTAGCGTATGAGTGGGGCAGCTCCTTTAATAGAAGAGCTGGGTAAGGAAGAGAGGAGGGAAAAGAGTTGGCCATCTCTGAGGAACTCGCAGAGACAAACACACCGACGTACCCAAGGTCACGCCGAGGACCTCTAGCAGCCCTGGGAGCTGCTTTTCCCATGTCTCCATTTGTCCTAGTTGCCCGCTGTGGTTGTGCCTTGGGGTATCTTGAAAATCAGACATAGCCATTCAGTACCTCCACCTACTAAAACTTAAAAAGTTACCTTTTTGTCTCATTTTAGGATAAATAAGCCCAAGTCTGGGTCTGCTCCTTCCACACTCATCACTCTCCCACCCGTGTTGTGCCTGGATGTCTCTGTGCATCCTCCTCTCCCTGCTCATCCACAAATGTTCCTCAAAAGCTTTATTGGGGCTTCAGCTAAGACTCACCCCCACGGAGCAGACAGAAAGCCATTGCCTGCTCCATGGACCTACAGGCTGAGAGCATATATGTGACTGGGGTTTGTCATTGCCCCCAGTTTTGGAGGCAGGGACTAGAGGGTGCATTTGGGCAGAGTGCTGGATGCCAACTGTGCTCTCGCTCCTGGGAATGAAGCTTTGCCATCAGGGTTACAATAATCCCCCCCACACACCTCCCCTTCCCAGCTTTTTCCTACATTTTGTGTCTAACTGGGAAGAAAAATGAGTCAGCGTGTAAAAGGCACTGCAATATCTCATGTCAGAGCGCCGTGGTGGCTCTGGGTATTTTATTATACCCATACGTGTCTCAGATCCCCCACCACGGCTGCTGAACTTCAGATAAACACAAGCACATGCCTGCATTCGCTGCAAGAACTGTCCCGGCTTCCCTTGTTAAATTATTTATTCCAGTGCAAGGTCACAGATTTTTATTTCTCTTATTCTCCTGGCAGTCATCTGTGTTCCTCTTCCCGTCCTGCAGCCCTTTCGCTGGTGAGGTGCCCAGGGCTGTGTGGCCGTGGGTGTCCTGTAGCCCTGTGGCTGCATGGGGGGTGTGAGGGAGCCCCCATCAAGGGGATGCTCATACCCCGTGGATGGGACGGGGCCGTTCCCTGGTCTGTAGCTATTTATTTGCAGAATCGCTCACTAGTGAGAGTAGTGAGCAGCCTTCTACATTTTTGGTGTGGTTACAGGGAAAGTTACATTTGAGACGTTAAAAGGGCTGGCAGGGAGCTCAGTGCCTGCACGTAGGGACTGTTTTATTGCTTGAACTTCAAAGAGGTTCAATAACAGGAGCGAGTGTTCAGGTAGGAAAAAGCTCTTTCTTCTTTCCATGTGCAAGAGCGTGCCAGAGGACACAAAGGCATCCCCACACACACGGAGTTACAGAGCTCTGGGGAGGGCTAAAACACAGCAGGCTGAGGATTTTGCATCAAAAATATTATTTTTTTGGACGGAAAAGTCAGCTCGACACGACAGCCCAAGCTGTCAGGATCCTTTTCGGTTGGATGGGGAAGGAATTGAAATGAAAAGCACTTCAGTTTGCAGAAAGGAATCAAAACATAGCAATTTTTGGTCAGTTTGAGGCCAAAAATCTAGCTGCCTGCGGGGTTTCACAACAGCTGGGGTCTGGGTGCCGTGGTCATCAGCTCCTCGTGCAAGTTGGACCCAATGCCAGATCTCACCTCTGGGCCCAGGGTTTCAGCTGCTCTGGGACCATGCATGGGGTTGAGGAGCCCACCTGAGGGCTGACGAGGGCAGTCCATCTCCAGGTGCTGCCATGCTCCTGGGGCTGATGCCCACTTGTGCCCCATGCACCTCCACGCTCAGCAGGATCTCTGCTCCTGGCTGGGTCCCCTCCGGAGCTTTTTACTGCTCGTGTTAAATTATTTTAAACAGAAATTTCCAGGAGAGGCTGGGATGAGAAGGCCTCAGCCCTCCCTCTCTCCACACCGCTCCGTTTTCCACCGCAGACCCCTCTGTAGCTGTTTCCCACCCATGAGTGAGACCTCCCCACGCCTGCAGATGCTTGATGGCCATTTCTCGTCCTGCCTGCTCCTTCAGTGAAATTCAGTGAAATTCCTGCACCAGGGAGAGTGAAACAGGGTAGGGCTGAGGGCAAGATTTCCACCGCTCAGCAGTTAGCCCTTCTCCTCCCAGGTTGTTTTGCTAAATGGAAATAGGACAAATACAGCCATTCCTGGAGCCCCACGCCAGCCATGTTCAGGGGGGGGCTGGGGAAGTGGTGGGGCAGGGACTGTCTCTTCCTGCAGGCACAGCAGGGCTCTGCTCTGGTGGGGAGCATCAAGGCAATGCCAGCCTCCTCTGAAAAAAACAAAACAAAACAAATAACATCTCTAAGAAGAGTGACTGTGCTGGAAGGGGGCCTGGTAGCCCATCCCATTTATGGCGGGGGGGGGGGGGATGGATGGAGTTACACTCAGTCTCAAATCCCTGCTTTCCTTTTGAGCCCTCTTAATTCTAAAGAGAAAAGTGGGTGATTTATTACTCCTTATCAGCCCGTTCTATCTCATGGCTGATGCTTTCCCTGTGCCTTTCAGCATTTCCTCATTCTCTCAATAAATCCCTTTTTCCAGCCTGCAAATGGCAGAGCAGCATCCCTGGGACTCCCTTCCCAAAGCAGCGATTGTGCTGCTGGGTTTCCAGTTCTGCATCTGGAAAACAAGTGCTCTTTGGCTCCTGCCCTCCTCTGTGGGTTGTACTCCTCCAAAGTACCCCAGGTGGTAATACAAGTTTGCAAGAACACCTTGAAAGAGCCAATATCCTGAAATACAACTTGAGTCTCAATCAGCCAGGTCTCACTCATTGTGTTTAATGCGGGCACCTGATTTATGGCAATTTCATTTGCAGCTTTTGCTGTTCTTGAAGTTATTGTGGTTTCTAAACTGTAAGCCAGACCATGTCGGCGTAAGGGGGAGGTGAAGTTAAATACAGGAAAACACAGTACATCATCTTCCTATTTACTTTCGGATTTCAAAGATACTTGCTCAAAGATACTTGCATTGCCTGTACTTTCCAAATTAAAAATGACATACAGATGCTCGTATTGGGTATCAGAAGGTACTGATAGGAACTGAAATAGTGAGCTGCATGTCATCAGCGTGTGTGGGCTCAAAGCAAGATACTCAGAAAAATTTAAGGCACGGATTGTGCAAATTTTGTAATCTGAATTGACAAGGGTTGAGAGTGCAGTTTTGGATTTACACACCCAAAGCCTGTTCAAGGCTGGGTCCAGGTCTCTCTGTCCTTTTGAGAACAGCTGCTTTTCTTGCTGCACCACTTACCACAAGAGGATCAAGCAGCACAAGCTGGAGCACTTACACACCTGACAGCTGAACTGGTTTTCCCGAGTATATTATTTGATCTAAATTATTTGAACTGTTTTTCCTGAGTATATTATTTGATCTAACATCAGGCTTACAGTCCTCGTGCCGTCTCTTGTCACTGCTGTGATGGCAAACAGTGCCAACTGCCAGTGGACCATACTGGGCTCCCTTCACCCAGTTGCTCAACTGGGACGACCTCATCCCACCAGAGAGCTATTCTGTGTGTGGCTGAGCCTAAATGGGAACAGCTACACCCAGCCCCTTCCCAAAATGTTCCCTAGCATCAGCACTCCAACCTGCTGCCCACAACCCTGTCAGCAAGGTGACACTTGATGGTAGGATAGCAAGGTTTCCACAAGGTGGCATCAAAAGACCTGGGCTTCCCCTTCCAGAGCTCAGACCCCGCAGGATTTAGCGCTTTCCTGGGATGGTTTCAACAGCAGCTGTAGCCGGAGACATCTCTGGGGGAGGAAAGAGTAGAACCCGTGCGATTAGGTTTTTTTGTCAGGGATTTAGCCTGGGAGGGTGAGCCCTCCATCCTGCCCCCCACCGCTGCCTTCCTGGGGGCTGCAGGGGTACTGACCACCGGACCTCATCAGGGAAGGTCACGGACAGGCAGCAAACACCCGCAGAGCTCACCAGGGAAATAAATGTGCTCCCCTCTCCACAAACAACTGCAGCAAGGGGAGAGGGGATGGAGGCAGGGGGTGGGAATGGCAGCGGTTACCAAAACCACTAGGAAGAAATAACCCCACAGCTCGAGCAGACGAGGCGGGTTTGCCTTTCAGGGACAGCAAAGCCAGAGAGAAAACCCAGGGAGGGAGGAACAACAAACACAGCCTGTTTTCTCCCCAGAAGCTCTTCTTCTTCTATAGCTCTAGCACTGCCCAACAGTTTTATTCAACAGACGGGGAGATGAGCTTTGCCCTCCCTTTGCCCCCACAGACGTGGTCCCTGAGGTGTGCCCCGAGCCGGTCCCATCCCAGCAGGAGCGGTGGCATCAAAGGCTGCCCTGTCACAGTCGTGAGTGGGAGTGACACCCCAGCATCACACAGCACCCTGTGTGCCTGCTGCGGCTGGAGAGGTTGCCCTCTGCCAGCAGCATTTGCCTGAGCTCCTGCTGGGATTTGTGGTGGTGAAACCCGGTCCCACAGGACCCTGGGGCTGCCCTGAGTGAGCACTGACCTGGCCATGCCTGGCCCCGAGCTGAGAAGTCTATCCAAAGGGTGGGATCAGACACAGAGTAAGCATATTTGACTGAGCACAAAAATGGCTTTGTGGTTTGGGTTTGGGCCGTTCAAGCAAGAAGCAAACTCCAGCGGGACTGGTGAACAATTGCAGCCCTCGGAGACGTTGTAAGTCAAACCAAAAAAATGACAAATCTGTGACCTTATCCTTTCAGAAGAAGCAGAAAAGGGTAATCAGTAAGAGTCTGTGTCCCTCAGCAAGCATTCAAACGGGGTAAAAGCAAATAACCAAGCCCACGCAGAATCGCTGCAGGCTCGAAGAGGCTGCAATGCAGCAGGGTGTAATTCTGGCCATATTGAGCTCTGTGTCCTCCATTCCTGCAATAATTATAGAATCATAAAATCATCTAGTTTGGAAGGGACCTTAAAGATCATCTAGTCCAACCATCAACCTAACGCTGACAAAAACATAAATAAGAAATAAAAATCACTAAACCATATTCCTGAGGAGCATGTCAACCCAGTCTTTTGAACACCTCCAGGGATGGTGCCTCAACCACTTCCCTGGGCAGCCCATTCCAAGGCTTGATAACCCTTTCAGTCTAAACTTTTTTCCTAATATCCAATCTGAACCTCCCCTGGCAAACTTGGGACCGTTTCCTCTTGTCCCATCACCTGGGACTTGGGAGAAGAGACCGATCCCCACCTCTCTACACTTTCAGGGAGTTGGAGAGAGCGAGAAGGTCTCCCCTCAGCCTCCTCTTCTCCAGGCTGAACACTCCCAGCTCCCTCAGCCTCTCCTCATAAGACTTGTTCTCCAGACCCCTCACCAGCTCTGTTGCCCTTCTCTGGACCGGCTCCAGCCCCTCAATGTCTTTTTGGTGGTGAGAGGCCCACATGGAATAAACCAACTAAAGAATGGATCCTTCCTTGAGGGTCGAGTAAGAAGATGCCCTTTGAGACAGCAAGGCTTCCTTGGTTTGATTTTTAGATATTTTTTTTTTAACTTAAAAAAAAAACCCGCCCAAATAATAATAAAAAAAACCAAAAAACAAAAACAAAATGAAACAAACAACAACCCCAACAAACTAAATGGTAAATAAAGTCACAAATAAAGTCACCCCGGGAGTGTGGGGGACCAGTGTGCCCCCATCTCCGCACACGGTGGAGCCCCCCCCAGAGCACAAAGCACGGGTGGTACCCTCACCTTCCCTCCCGTCCCCATCCCCGTCCCCCCCCCCAAATTTAAGCTTTTTCCTCCTGAGTGGGGCCAGGATTTAGGGGCTGAGTCAAAGGGAGCAGCTTTAATCAGGTAGACTGAAGTAGGAACTGAAGCCCAGATGCTTACCCTGAACTTTGCTTCAGTGGTACTTCCATCTCCCCCTGCCCTCGCCTTCGCCATGGGCAGACGTCCCCTTGGAGCACTGGGACCACTGCTGCTGTTGCCTGTCCCTACTGTCATCTCCTCTGGCCCAGCCCTGGTGGGGCTCAGAGTGGGTCAGGAGGGTATTCCAGAGCGTGACATGGCCACAACCAGACACAGCTCTGCTCGCCTTTCTCTCCTTCTCGTGGCCAAAGCCACCCCATACACCTTTGGTCCTTGCTCACACGTTCATGCTTTCCTGCACCTAAGGTGGCCTGGACCCGATTTCCCCTCAGCCACACTCAGCTGGGCTGAGATCTCATTCTCTTGCAGCTGAGGAGACTCACAGGTGGACAGAGCAGGCTGGGGATCAACAGCACCTTTAAATAGCCCGACCCAAAGCCTCTCTAAGCAGCTGGCTTTGTCAAGCAGCAATAAAACTGCCTGGCTGTAAGCTTTTTCTATCCAAATCTTTAATGTTAGTGTTACCAGATGAACTCTTCTTTTTTTCCTGAGTGAAGGAGGAAGGTGGTACTCATCCTGTGAGGAATGCATCGCTGCCATCCACTTGCGCGGCAGCTTTCGGGCAAGAGGATTGTTGCAGCCCTGGCTCCTGTGCTCCTGGGGCTGGCACTGGGCATTGGTACATGCCAAGGTCTCCCAGGTGTTGATGGAGAGGCTGCCCTGGGAAGCCAACTGTCCTTAAGTGCTTCCCTGGCTTGGGGCTTGTAATTATTAATAACTGTAGTTAATCTCTGCCTCATACAAGTCAGCCTGTACACCATGTCTTGTTTAAGCTATTTAAGATACACTTTGGTTTTTTTTTTTACTGCATATGGTGTTTACTGGGCCATCATATTATCACAAATGGGTTGTGAATTATCGGCTATGTGTTTGTAACGTTGTATGGCAATGTTCAATGACAAAGCAGCAACGGAAATCTACTGGTCTTCAAAGGAAAACCTCAGGTAACCTCATGCCAAACCCAAGTGTTCTCAGCCTGCCGCCCAGCCTATGAATATTGCAGATATTACATAGCTTTGTATGGTATTTGTTAAATATTTAAGATCAGAGAAGAGACGTTAGCCTATATGGCTGTGTCAAGTTGCAGCGTTAGACTTGCAAAATTATTGCTGGAACCCAGAGACAAACACAGGTTTGCTTTCAGATCCAGGCTCCTTGTGGTTTGTATCATGTTAGGCAACCATTTCTCAAGGGTCAAATACAGGTTACAGGTTGTCCTCCCTGGAGCTGTAAAGAGACAGAGGAAGAGCTGGAGTGGTCAGAAAGGAGTCCTGTTGGGCCAACAAAACCCAAAGACTTCAGCAAGTGTTCTTGGGCATTATCTTAAATTAATTTTTACATTGTGCAGAAGGTGGTTACAGGTTTGGGTTTTTGGTTTTTGGGGGGTTTTGGGTTTTTTTTGGGTTTTTTTTTGTATGTTTTGTTTTGTTTTTTTGAGATCCTCAGCATTCCCTGAGTTGGTATAGAGAAACCCCTTTGTCTCTTATCCAATGAACCGAACTTATCGTACTCCTCTCCCATGCCCCTTGCTGTCTCTCTGGCCAATGTGGTCCCTTGGTCTTTCTTGAGAAAGCCAGGCAGAACCTGTCAAACTCCAGCAGCACCCTGGAGAAAAGCTGCAGGGTGGGAGAAAAGCTGCAGGATGGTGCTAAGCCAAGATCAAGCCCGTACCAAACAGGTTATCATAGAATCACAGAATGCTTTGGGTTCTAAGGGAGCTTTAAAGGTCATCTAGTCCAATCTCCCTGCAATGAGCAGGGACATCTTCAACTAGATCAGGTTCCTCAGAGCCCCGTCCAGTCTGACCTTGAATCCTCCCAGGGATGGGGAATCTACCACCTCTTTGGGCAACCCCTTCCAGCCTTTCACCACCCTCATCGTAAAAAAATCCTTCCTTATATGCAGTCTAAATCTACCCTCCTTTAGTTTAGAACCATTATCCCTTGTTCCTGTCACTAGAGGCCCTACTAAAAAGTCTGTTCCCATCAATATTCAATTTGTTATATTCAGCAACAGCAACAGAAGCCTCGTGGTTTGATGGGTTATCCAGAGAGACCCACCAGACCTGCCGAGGCTGTGGCTGGCCCGGGAAGTGCGTTCGCAGCCTGGCGTTGGGGTTTCAGGTGTGAGGGTTCCTGCCAACACCCAGGGGATTTTCACACATGCTGGGGAGCAGGCAGGAAAAATAAATTCTCTCTGGCAACTCCGTATGGTTTTGTCTTTCCCATCAGCTGCCTTCTTGGAAATGGTCTCTGTCCCCTAGTGCCTGTGGGATGCTGGGAGGGCAAAGGAGACTTTGGGTCCCTCTGAATCCTGGTGCCAGGGCCAAAACCCAGCTCATGCCAATCCCCATCGCTGCTGTGGCCCCTCTGAGCAGCAAGAAGGGGAGAAGACCCCAGGCACAGGGACACCCACAGCCCGCTCTGCTGCTGACCATCAAGCATGGACTGTTTTCTTCCTGCAGTCACCGTTGGGCCTGGCAGTAATCTCAAATCATCTGCTACAAATCATCCAGGATTACAGGAAAAAAAGACCAATTAGAGGCAAGCACAAATCCGTTTAACCCTAATCCAGGCTGCTGCCCCTTCCCAAAAGGCAAAGGGCCAGTCCCCACCGACCGGATTTTGTGTGCTCCAACACCATCTCCTCTTCTCAGCCTGGATCTACCCATTTTTTCCCCAGAAGTAGTGCCAAGGGACTCACTCATCTGCTGCTGGAGAAGGGGCACACTTGGCCCTGGGATCTGAAATCAGCTGCATGAACACAGGGGTTGGTGCCAAGCTCTGCCCACACACACAGTCAGAGGGGCTCCCAGAGGACTATGGATGAAAAAGGAGGTGCAAATAAATCTGAACGTGGTATAGGGCCCATCAGGGTCCCTACACCAGGCAGTGGCAGGCTCCTCTGCTTCTTGATCCCCATCAGGTCTAGCCTGCTGACCCACCAAGACCACCAAGGGCTTTGGTAGGCTCTGCACTTGGCATGGGCTGAGGTCTCTGTAGTCCCACGCTCACTGCCCCACCACTTGGCTGGCAATTCAATGTGGAAATGCTCCTTTCAGGTACAGCACAGAAACCAGAGTATTCCTTTAGAGTGAGGGCAGAGACTGAAAATTCGTTACGAGAATCTCTCTTTCCCTTTGAAATCCCCCCTGTGTCTTTCAGTGCTGCACCCTTATTTCTTTCAGGGCTATTAGGCTCTTCCCCCGGCAGCTAAATCTTTTACCTGCAGCTCTAAACCTCATAAAATTAAAATGTATGATCCATAGAGTGTGCCCAGTGTGAGTTATAAATTCTGTGGATAATGCATTTTAATCAACACTGCATTCTTCCCATGTGTGGTGGCCTTCGTATTTGCTGGCATGTTTTGCATCCAGAAGATGTCCATATTGAAAATAATTCGTGCTTTAATTGTTAATAATTGAGGAGGGAAAATCTTGAATTAACGTTCAAGCATTCATGGGTTTATATGATTCTAAGAGATGGGTGATTGTTACGGCAGGAGATAAACGGCACTTTTTGTTTGTTTGTTTGTTTTTCCTTCTTATGCATGATGCAAAAAAAAAAAAAAAGGTGATCACAGCAGAGCTTCCAGACAGGTAATGCTGCAGCAATTAACACAGCTCAGCCTGCTAGGATATAATCGTTTGTGTGACCAGAGTATCTACGAGCTAGGGAAGAAGTCATTGTGCTGAGTGGGATGAGCACCACGTTCAGGTAGGCTGAGGCAGGAGATGCTGCAGTTGGTGAAAGTTTCCACCGCTCAAAGGGAGGAGCATGGGAGAGAAACCCTATTCTGGGTGAGGAATTCCCCAGCTGAGGGGGAGCTTTGCAGCACCACGATGTTCTTCTGCGCTTCCCTGGCACCTCCTTTTGCTGCTGGCAGATCAGGCTGACCTCCGAGAGGGCAGGCAGGGGGTGTGAAGAAGGTGTGTAGCGTTAGCAGAGGGGTTGGTGTGGCAGCAGTGTGCCTTTTCATGAGCCTGGGGGGAAATTAGACAAGCTCTGGTGAAATATGGGGAGAGAGGCTCTCGGTGGGTGATGGGAGAGGGCTGGGGAAGAGGAAGAGCAGAAAGGAGGGGACCACAGGGGCTGCAATGATGCTAAACCAAGGAGCACGTGGACAAGGGAGGGCTTGTCATGAGCACTGAATTTTTAGAGTTGGAAGGGACCATAGAGATCATCTAGTCCAACTCCCCTGCTGAAGCAGGATTGCCCAGAGCTTGTCAGAGCATGTCACTCAGGACTGCATCAAGGTGGGTCTTGAAAATCTCCAGAGAAGGGGACTCCACACCCTCCCTGGGCAGCCTGTTCCAGCGCTCTGTCTCCCTCACCATAAAGTTTTTTCTCATATTTGAATGGAACCTCCCATGTTCCAGCTTGTGCCCGTTGCCCCTTGTCCTGTCACTGGCAACCGCTGAAAAGAGTCCGGCTCCCTCCTCGTTCAACACACCCTTTAGATCCTTGGAAGCATTACTAAGGTCTCCCCTCAGCCTTCTCTTCTCCAGACTAAAGAGCCCCAGCTCTCTCAGCCTTTCCTCATCAGGGAGGTGCTCCAATCCTTGAATCACCGTCGTTGGATTCTCTCCAGCAGTTCCCTGTCTCTCTTGAACTGGGGAGCCCAGAACTGGATGTAGTATTCCAGTTGTGGCCTCACCAGTGCAGAGCAGAGGGGGAGAATGACTTCTCTCGACCTACTAGCCACACTCTTCCCTATGGAGCCCAGGATTCTATTGGCCTTCCTGACCACAAGAGCATGAAGCATTTCATTAATTATATTGAATTTGCAATGTCACCAAGGAGCCAGTGCGCTCCATTGGTTTTTTGTGTCTTCTGACACTTTGCCGATGCTCCCAGGCATCTCATGTCTTCTCTTGGCCTCGCTACCACTGCCTAAATAAATAAGTAGAGTAACTGCAAAGAGGATCAGCTGTGCCCATGGAGGAGCTGGGCAAAGGCACTGAGCGCTGATGGTGCCCTCACGTCTGCGTGTGCAGGAGGTGGAACTTGGAGACCTCATACTGGCTGAGTCAGCCTGGTGACACAAACACAACTGAGCAGCCAAAACACAGCCACAGGTATGTACAGTGACATGTAGAGGTGACACGTCAGCAGCGAGTTCTAATGCCTGGGAGGCCACGAGAGCCTGGGCAAGGTGACTTATTTCTAACAAAGCCTGGCAAATTGTTAAAAGTAAGAAAGACAACAGATGAAAGCCATGCTGCAGCGCTGTTTAAGAGCGGCCGTTCCTCCGTCAGCCTGTCTTGCACAATGTGGAGGTGGCCCCCCAGCCCCTCGACACTTCTTGGCACAAACAGCCCCACTGAGGTCAGTGGGAGCGGGGTGGAGGCTGAGGATGCTGCTCGTGACGCTGTGCAGGATGAGGGGAGCATGCAGTGGCTGCTCACTTCTGCTTCCGCAGTGCAGGGCAGCAGGGGAAAAAAGAAAAAAAAAATAAAAGAAGAAGAAGAAAAAGGCATTTTTGATGAAATAGCTGAAGCAGAGAGGATTTACTGAACCCATGTTACACTGTCCATGCAGCTTGCTCAGTTTGCTGTTGCTAGCAACTCAGATATTGTCCAAGCTGTCCTGCTCATCGGTGCATGAACTCTGAAAACACTTAGCCACTGCTACCTCCGTGCATTATTTCAGCTGGAAGAACCAGGGTAGGTAAAGTAATGACGATGGATCTAAACGATAATAAAGTCTCCCTGTTGAAAATTTAAAGTGCTATACAACTATTTTTAGTGACCTCTCCAGCTGAGATAATGCAGGAAAGCTAACTAGACATGAACATCCATCTTGGGTGAATTGATTCTTACAGTTTGCAAACCAAGGTGAATTGGAGGAGGTTAATGTTCATGCTCCAATACCAGAGATATCAGCTATATAAAAAGACGTATACTGTACATGTAAAGAAATAACCTATTAAATGTCTAATGCAGATGCAATGTGGTTTGGTTGGGTTTTTTTTCCCTTTGAGCACATTTATTTCCTTAATGGTCATTTAGTGTAGACACAACACTAAGAGCTCCCTCCCTTGTATCCTCCTCCCTCTCCTTCCTCCGTGTGTGTATCAGTGTGATGCACACTGAGGGAGAAGCACAATAGAGGGAGAAGACTTTTGCCTTTGGTGCAGGAAAGCAAAGGTTTCCTGGCCAGGATGTTCTGATACCACATTGAGGCAAAGTATTTAAATTTGATTTTCCAAAATCAAAGACATGAATATAAATGTTCTGAAATAGATTTTTTTTCTCTCTTCAATCACGCCCTAGACCTGAATTCTTGGGTGACTGTTTTTAAATTCCAGACTTTAAAAGGAAGCAACTATTTTTTGTGGCTCCCTAAATGAAAGCACTGCTCTCTGCAAGGAGATGCAGGGAGATGCCTTTGTAAAATGGGGCACATATTCCAGGACAGCTACAGCAAATTCTTGACTCCTCAGAGCTCATTTATCCATCTCAGAAGGGCACCACAGCCAGCAGCTCAGCTTGCTCCCCCTCCTGTCCAAACCCTCAAATGGCAATTAGCAACATCAATAAGGAATAGAGCATATACTTGTCTTTAAAAAAATCAAGTCACGGACAGAGCAGGTCATTCACTTTACTCTGAGGCTGCATTACAAGTCTTCATTTTTTTATATTTCATCTGCTTAAAGCTCCAGTCCTACAAACACTTAGTTTTGAGAAGAGACACTTGAAAGTCAAAGGGTGAGGAAGGATGGGTGAAAGGCAAGAACCAGTGCTGCAGGCGGCTGGGGTGAAGAACCATGAGCCATCAAGTCCTGCGCACACCAAGGATGCCAAGGAAGATTTTTAGTCAAGTTTCTGCAGCTCAGATCTTCAGCAAAGAGCTTTTGGAATTGAGAAATAAGTCTGTTGACCTCCCAGCTCCTGGAGACAGTGAGTCTCCAGCAGAAGCACAGCCAAAAGAAAGTGACAGAGATCAGCTAAAATACTGTAGTAGGAATGCTTATTAGCATTGCATATTAATAAATTTAAATATTAACAGGAAAAACAGCTTTAAAAAGTTGGAGATAGGCAAGCAGATCCGCCAAGGGGCCATGAACTATGTGCTCATAAGTACCAATGTGACTCTAATACTGTTTCAAGAGCCATTCCCTGCAGGAGACATCCCGCCACTGAAGCCCTGAAGTACTTCAGCCCCACGAGTGACCCACCAGACAAGTCTGCTGAGAAACACTCCAGCAGTTTAAGCTTAATGATCAAATTGGTTAGCATCCTTCCTTCAGCACCTGGGGATGTCAAGGGATAAAAAGGATCACAGATGGAGTGGGAACAATACTCACAGAACCTCAGTTTTGGCCTCAGGAGTCTCATCTACCTCTGTGGTCAACGGGCAGAGACAAGCTTTTGCAGGCGGTGAACTTGATGAGAGAGCTGATCTTGGTTAAAGCTGCCTGGATCTTCTTTCTGCAAAGGACGGAGGGGGAGGAGGGTGGGAGCTTCTCTCCAGGCGACAGAGCCAGATTGGCAGGGCTGGATTACCACAGCTTGAGGGGAATTAGGTGCTCTGAGTACCTCCCTGAGGGCTCTCTCCCACTGACTGACCCCGCTGCCAACCTGCAGAGATCAGCCCTCCTTGGCGTCAGCTTCGGGGACGTTCATCCCCACGGCAGCTCCAGGGACCAGCTGCCAACCTGCGCCAGAGCAGGCGTGTGAGAAGGTGATTGAGAGCCAGAGCAGCCCCCAAAGCTTTCAAATTGACTTCAGAAGCGACCTGGCCTGAAAAACGGTTTCCATGTTTACAAGAAGGCTTTTTTTTTTCCCAGGTTGTAGGCACAACAAGCAATTTTCTCTGAGGAATGGTTGCATGTCCTTGTGTTTCTCTGAAGTGCCTGAAAAACATTGGACCTGCATGTCCCCGTGTGTGGTGGGCTTCACCGTACGTTTGATGGGGGAACTGTCCTACAACACGATGTTCCAGAAGAAGAGCTGTCACTCTGTCCTCGACTACCTTGGTATTACAGCTATGTGGCATGAAAAGCATTTCAAGAATTTCTTCTGAAGAGAGACACATGTATTTCTGTAGGTGAAATTGGGAGGAATAGTGTGCCTTTGTTCTGAATAGAGCCACAAATGGTCATTGAAAGAGGATTGACCGCAACAAAATCCTTCCAGCTGAAAAAACTCATGTCCTGCTCTCCTGAAACCAATGGGTCTGGGAAAAGAGAAGGTCGTGCTAGAATAAAACTCCCCACTTGTCCTAGTGAAGCCCCAAATAGTGTGTCATTGCAGGTTACTATGGAGTTATTGAATGAAGGCTGAGAAGCTTGTTCTGCTGATCAATACCTGTGTGTGTGGATGCAGATGCAGATGTCAGTAGTGGCTGTGTGTCTCCTGAAGGCTCCTCTCCAAAACCTGCATTCAGCTCATGTGAAGTTTTCTGAGGGATTGGACTTGCGAGCAGATAAGATGTGGGTGCTCAGGATAAATGGACAATCCCTTTCTGCTCCTACTGCTAGGTTACAATAACCTCTTTTTTCTCATCTTTGCATTGTATCGGACCACTAACAATGACAAAAGAAGTATCAAGAGGAACAGCTTTAAATGGAAATAAAGAGATGTGCCTAAATCCTTTAGGCTGTTTGGCACGTCTCAGGTGATTTAGTCTGTCTGTGCCCGTCCATTAAAACTTATGAGGGCACCGAGGCTCATCACTTATCCAATTAAGATGTTAGAAAGAGTCCCTGGCACAGGGACTCAGACCAGGCAGAGCTGTCCCGCATGGTCCTTGGGGGACAGCTCAACGTCTGGCGCAGGCTGTGGAGCCTTTCCCATCGGCAGTACGGACACAGCCACCCTATTTGGATGGTGGGAGGGCTGAAATGCATGGAGCAGGGCTGCCCACCAGCAGACAGCAGTGCCAGGACTTGTCATTTAATGGCACAGGCATGGCAAAGTGGCTGCTTGCTCCATGACAGGTCTCTACCGTGGCAATAGAGAACTAAAACACTGACTGATGTTTTCCAGGCAGGAGTCTGTGCATATGAAGGCATATTTGGGGAGAGAGACCACCCCAAGAGCCTGGTCTCCCTGTGGACACTCTCCTGAGAAGGCTGCTGTGGCTGGCTGAGGGTGAAGTGCGGTCCCTGTGAAGCCTGATTTTGGGGAGAGCAAGTCTTGTCTGCCACCGTCTCCATCTCTATGCAACCTGGGATGGGCACAGTTGGGAGGGACTTCTGGAGGTCCCACCAAGCCCCTTGTCGGGCACGGCTGGAGATGAGACCCCGGCAGTAAGTGGGAAGGGCACAGATCCCATCCCCCCCACGCCGTGTGTGTGGGTCACGGTGGGGAAGGCCACAGGCATGGGTTTAAGCTGGGTGCTTTGGGGCAATCCCAAGGTGCAAGAAAAGCCCCTTGGGGGGCAAGAAGAGGCTGTGAGGGCAGAGCGCTGGGTGACTGGCACCGTTTCCAGGCTTTCAGGGCCAGAGGCAGAGAAAGGGGTGGTGAGGGCTGATGCCCTGGGGCTGGCTCCAGCAGGATGGAGCGGCACCAGGAACCGCTCTGCTAGATGCAAGGAGACAATTAATCAGGTGTGGAGGGTTGTGGGCCCACGGTGCCTCTCCCCCACCTCTGAGAAGAAGCAGAGGGGACAAATATGTGACCCCACTCTGCTTTTGTAAGGTTTGAAGCTGGAAACCTCCCTTCAAACCGTACTTCTTGCAGTGAAGACTCGTGCCAGAGAGGTCCGTGGAGCAGATCAGGTGGCAGCAGGGTTAAAATGGGCTCTGCGGGCAATTTCTGCATTTTAGGTGAGCTTAGACTGAATGTAGCAAGCGGTGAAGGGAGGGGAGCCATTTCCTGGCTTTTTGCTGGCAGCCTTGCAGCCTGTCCTGAAACAGGAGGGAACAGAAAACCTTCATCCCTCACCCCTGTGCTGAGAGCAAATGCCAATAGAGTGCAAAGTGCTGCGTCCCTCAGGGGATCTAAGATGGCGTGTTCCTCCTCTTGATTCCCAGCTAGATCGTGCCTTCTGGGCCCCCCCTCGGGAGGGGCACACCAAGGTCAGCCCAGGCCTCCATCTCTGCTGTGGGTGCTGGGGGGTGTCCTTGGGGAGGGGACAAAGTGTGTCAGCTCCTGCACCCCACGGTGCCCTCTCCCTTTGGCCTCCCACGCCTCCATCCTCCCCTCCAGCAAACACATGTGGGTCTTCTCATGGAATGGAAGGAAATAACACAAATATATATTAAATATATATTAAAAAAAAAAAAAAAGCCAGTGCCTGGTGCTGCTGAGAGGCAGGTACAGACATTGCTGGGGGGTATCATGCTCTCTCTCACGGCATCACCCCCACATCAGCCAGGGGTAACTGGATCTTGCGAGAGAGTCTGATCCTCCCAAGCCTTTAATTGGATGCGTGAAGAGTCCAAAACGCAGCTCACACTCACGCTTCCCCCCAGCTATGAGATCCCCCCCCTCTTCTTGTCACAGGAGGGTGCTTACCGGCCAACTAAGCCCCCTCCCTAACCTCTGCTGCCAGCCGGCCCCCAGCCCAGCACCCCAAAGCAGACCCTTTTTAGAGGAGTCTTCCCAGCAAAGCGAAATATTCAAGTGTTTTCCAGAAAAACTTGCCCGTTTTTCTGATCCGCGAAGAAAAGGCTGCGGTTAGACGAGGGCCAAAAGGCTGTGGCAGAAGAATTTGGGAAGAGTCACTGCCTTGTGCGGGACGGGGCTGCGGGACGGGGGCAGGATGGGGGCTCCTCAAAGCTCCTGCAAACTGGGGGGCAGAGCTGGGCATACAGGGACCCCCGCGTGTGCCCGGCAGCCGTGGGGCAGCGCTCCTGGCCTGGAAAGGCCGGTGTGTGTGTGGCTTTTCCAAAGCTCCCGCGTCCCCCAGCCCTCCCTCCGTGCTGGTTTCCACCTCAACCAGCAGCAGCCTTCCTCTGCAGTGCCTGGGCTGGGACAATGCGCCCCAGATTAAGTGGGCCTTCTGTCCCCAGCTGCACCGGGGGCAGAGCTCTCCCCAACCTGCAAGCCTTTTTTTTTTTTTTTTTTTTTTTTTTCTGGTCTTGCAAAATCAATTTACGGACAGCTCACTCATTTTTCCCCCTTACAAACTTATTAGCTATTCAGCCCCGGTGAGCACTCGTAAGCATCCTTTGTCCCAGGGAGGGCTGGAGACCCCTTCATTAGCAGTGATTACTCTGAGCAGTTTGACAGCCTCCCAGCCCGCTTACAAGACTTTCCCATTCAGCCCTGCCCGGGGCTGCCCCGCTTCTCAAAAGAAACGGAAATATTCAAACATTTCTCTCCTCCCACCCTCCCGCTACCCCCCAGCTGAATAGAGAAAAAGCTGTTTCTCTTCTCCGCCCTCTCCATTCACTTCACTTTTGATACAATATTTTCCTTCTTTGTTAAACCGGAGAGAGAGGGGTCAAGGCAGACTTTTTAACGACCCTTTTCCGAGCGTTTTGTTTAATGTAAATAGAA
>NW_015090790.1:593311-593643 GCF_001431845.1 Calidris pugnax | reverse complement strand
CAAGCCCCCCCCCCCCCCCGGCCTTCCCCGATTATTATTGTTATTTTTAAAACAGCCGAAGGCTCGAGAGGGCGACGGCTAGGGCTGATGTTTAGAAAAAGAAAAAAAAAAAAATTAAATTCTGAAGATGCCGGGGAAAGGCATTCCCTTTCAATGCGGGAAAATAAAGGGCAGAAGGGGGAAAAAAAAAAAAAAAAAAAAAGGTTGGGGGGGGAGGAAAGCGTTTTTCTTCTGTGGGTCTTATCGGTAGAGCCCCGGCCGAGCCCCGGCGGTGAGGGAGCGGGGCTGGGAGATGCTCGGCTCCCCCGGCCCTCCCGCACCGGGCACCGGGG
>NW_015090790.1:591395-593162 GCF_001431845.1 Calidris pugnax | reverse complement strand
TTTGGGAAGGGGGTTGGTTTGTGCCCTCCCCGCAGCTGGGGTCACCCCCGCAGTGTCACCCCCCAGCCCGCTCGGGAGATCCAGCAGCGTTTATACCACTTTTTTTATACCGCCCTTTGTCGAAATATAGAATATTCACTGCCTGTCGTCCAAAATTCCAGCTTTTTTTTGTTTGTTTGTTTTATAGAAAGACATTCTACGCGCTCTCAGAGGCTGAGCGGATATGTTCATATAATTCTCCACCTCTTCGTATGTCTTTTCGAAACCTTTAATTCCCCACAATAACGAGCGCAAGCTACTCTGCCCGCAGAAGCCAAGGGAGAAATTGCCAGCCGCTTCATCCATTCCCGGGGAAGGAGAGAAAGAAAGAGAGAAAGAAAGAAAAGAAAGAACACGGTGTGTTTCAGCCGACTCCATTTTGGGGGCCAAATCTGCTTTTCTGGCCCCCCTCCCTCCCGAAAAAAAAACCCCTCCTGGCTGGGAAGCGACCCCAAAACCCAGCCAAACCCCTCACCTCGGCTGGGGTTTGAGCAGCACAGACAGGGTGCTCTGTGCGGACAAAGCCGATGGGGTTTGGGAGGCAAGGTTGGGGTGCGAGGTGGGCTCTGCCCACCCCCCAAAGAGAGCTGTAACCCCCCCACACACCCCCACACTGCCCTCGCTCCCCGCCCCAGCCACCCGCTGCCTCTCCCGACACCCCGAATCACATCCCACCCCCCCAAATTACATACACCCCCAATTACACACACCCTGCCGGGAAGACAGCTGCTTGTAAATGGACTTTAAAAGCATCTAATAACATCCGCTACCTGGCCTGCGAGGAGAGGGAAAGCCAACGCACACGTTTTGGGGATGAAACGCAGATTTTGGCACTCGGCGGTGCCGAGGTCTTCAAGGCTTTAATTATATAGGCAAGAGGGGGGGGGAAAGCCAAGGTGGGAATACGCATCCAGCTCCCGCTAAGGGGCTGAGTTAGCCCACCACGGAGCTGGAGCGGTCCCCCTGCCCACCCTGGCCCCCCGGGTGCCCTGGCGGGGGAGCGGGAACCGGGCGCCTCCCGCAGCCGCCGGGGGTGAGCCCTGCCCGACCGCCCCCCGCGGAATAAAAGGAGCCCGGCAATCAGCTTACCGGGGCCGGGGGGGCGAAGGGGGGGGAAGGCATCTCTCTCTGAGGACAGGGAAGCCGACGCGACGAGACCGAGCAAACAAAAAAAGCACAGCTCAGGCGATTTAAAAGATCAATGTCAAATTGTATAATATAAAATCCTTCTGGCTGGGCGGAAAAAAAAAAAAAAAAAAAAGCTTAGCGCGCTCCTCGGACCTGGCGTTTGGGGTCTCCTCCAGCAAAACAAAAGCCAGGAAGGCGGATGGATGGTGGGGACAGCCCCTGGCATAGCGCAGGGGATGGGATTTGGGGTCATTTCGCCCCCGATCCGGCCCTTCCCGAGCGCGGAGGGCTGGAAATTCCCCCTCTTCTCCTTGCATTTGCCGGGCGCGGAAGGAAGCTGGGTATCCCCGGCTCGGGCTGCCCCCCCCAACCAGCTCTTTCCTACATCTTTTTGTTGTGGCTTCCTTATTCCTCGTCCCTGTCCGAAAAATTCGCCGCCGATAACCCCAAAAGCACCGGTCCTTGGGAGAGGAGAAGCCGCGGCGATGCCTTCTCCTTCCCTTCCCCGGGCACCCGCATCCCCCGCCAGCCCTGGGCCCCTTCCCCTCGCCCCATCCCGGCTTCCCCCGGCCTCCTGCCTCGCAAAGACACCCCCCCCCC
>NW_015090790.1:588201-590994 GCF_001431845.1 Calidris pugnax | reverse complement strand
TTCGGTTCTTGCCGAGCTGACGCTGCTGAAATACCCGTGGCCTCGGAGATCTGCTCTGCGTAAAACCGGCGGGCTCGGGAGACCGACACCGTCATTTCAAAGCAGATGCGAGGGTCGTTCACCAAATATTTTATTATGGTTTTTAGGCTGCTTCATACAGTTTCGTCCTGCACATGCTCTACAAGTCACCTGTGCACATAGAGAACAAGCCAATAATAATAATAATTAATAATAATAATAATAGAAAAAATCTACCATAGCAATCCCTTAAATAAGTAAATAAACATTATATATATATATATAAAACCCTTTAAAATAAAGCGAAACCCAACCAAAAGAACAGCGTCTTTTCAACATGAAACATCCCCGCGGGATAAGGGCAGGCGCTCGGACATTTTGCAACTTGGCATTCGGTTGTTTTGTTGTTATTGTTGTTTTGTTTGGTTTTGGTTTGTTGTTTTTCTTTTTCTTTTTTTTTTGTTTCAACGTTTTGCGGGCTCTCTTAAATTTAATTTAATTTAATTTTTTTCTTTTCTTTTTTTTTTTTTTTAGGCATCAATTCTGCAAATCCTTCCACATAAAGGCGACAACGACTTCTCTCACGTTTTTTAATGCGGTGTGCTGCGGGGCTGGGGGGGAGGCGTGGGGCTGGGGAGCGCCCCGTACCCCGGGTTTGGCCACCGCGGGTGGGCTCGGGCCGTGCGGGCAGGGGTCGGCCGGGCCTCCCGTTCTCCCCTTCCCGCCCCCCCTCCCCGGTTTCTCACGGCGGTGCTGTCAGATGTCACATTCACTGTCGCTGGATGTGATGGAGATGGCGGAGGTGGCCGCTTTGCTGGAGAGGCTGGCTGCGGGGCTGGAGGCGGCCCCCACCGCCTCCCCGCCGCTCTCCTCCTCCGCCTGCAGCCCCCGCACCGAGCCCTGCGTGAGGACCTGCTGCTGTAGCCTGCAAGGAACCGGCACACACAGCATCACCGCCCGGCCCTCCGTGCCCCGCACACCCCGCCGCAGCCCCCTTCATCCCCCCCAACCCCGCCCCCGGCAAGGGAACTGCTCCCACCAGCACCCCCAGCTCGCACCAGTTATCCCAGTCTGGCGGCGCGGTCTGAGAAACTGGGGTGGCCACCCCAGGGGCCTGCCCCGCTCCTGGGCCGGACACCCCGAGGAGCGGGGGGGATGTCCCCCCCCAAGTCCTCTCCCCACATCCGAGGGGTCGGTGGTTCCCTGCAGCATCTCCGCTCCCGCAGGCCTGCCTTCTTCCCTCCCGGCCCATAACAGAGGGGCAGCGCCCCTTCCCCCGACGTGAGGGCCGCCCGGCTGCGCGCAGTGGCCGGGGGGACTGCGGGGTGACAAGTTGACACCCTCTCCCCCCTCCCCGGGGTCCTGGAGGGGAGATAACGGGGGACCCCGCTCCCTTCCTCGCTTCCAGGGGCATCTGGTTGTGCCACTGGTGTAGGGTGGAACCGCGCTTTTGGAGTCGCGGTTTTATTCTTTAAAATAATAATTTAAAAAAAAATAAAATAAGAAGAAGAAGAAAAAGGAGAGGAATAAGAAAATTATCCCCGGAGACGTTCCTGGCTTGGGCCGGCGGAGGTCTCGGGGTCTCTGCAGGGCCCGCAGAGGGGCATTGCCCGCCCCCCGGCTCCGGATGCACCGGGAGGAGACGGGTATCTGTAGGTCCGGGAAAAAAACTTCGAAGGGGGGGGGGGTTCTCTCCGCATCCCCGCTCAGGGCGGCCCCTCCGCCGCCGGGCCCCGCCGGGGTGACGGCAGCTTCGCCAGCGCCTTACCCGGGGGGGTCTCTCTCCATCTCCCCCTCCCAGGAGCGGCCAAGGGGGGAGCCCGGGCAGGGACCCTCCCCTCTTCCAAATAAATGAATAGCTGTCGGGTTTCCCCGCTGCTCCCACGTTAGCTATCGACGTTTCCTGGGGAGAAACTTCCCGGGCTCGTTTCCCCGTCCCCCGAGGCGGGGCTGCCCCCGCCGGCTCACTCGTACCGACACCCCCCCCTCCCCTCCTCCTCCCGGTCTCGGCGGGCGGGGGCGAAGCCTCCCCAAGGAGGCGGGGGGGGGAGCTGTGCCCCGACGGGACGGGCAGCACCTTACCTGTTCTTAGCGGCTGCTGCCCTGTCCCTTTGCCGGCGGTTTTTGAACCAGTTGCCCACTTGCGTGGGGGTAAGTCCCGTGGCCTGAGCCAGTTCCCGCTTTTTGCTGGGGTTGGGGTAAGGGTCCTGCAGGTACCACTCCCGCAGCAAATGCCTCGTCCGCTCCTTGAAGCAATGTGTCTTCTGCTCGCCGTCCCAGATGGTGCGGGGCAGCGGGAACTTCTTCCTCACCCGGTACTTGTCCACCGGCCCAAGGGGTCGGCCCCGCAGCTTCTCCGCCTCCTGGTAGTGCGCTTCCAGCCAGAGGGCTTGCAGTTTGGCGTGGGACTCCTTGGTGAACTTGTGGTTCTCCAGGATGTGGTAGAGCTCCCGGTAGTTCCCCGTGTGGAAGGCCACGATGGCCCGGGCTCTCAGCACCGACTCGTTCTTGTTGAGGGCCTCGCAGGCCGCGGGGGCCACGGGCAGGGACCAGAGGAAGCGCCCCAGGCGCTCGATGTCCCCGCTCTCCTCCAGGGTCTCGCATACCCCCGCCACCTGCTGCGGGCTGAAATTGAGGATGGGCAGCTGGAACATGGAGGCGGCCGCCGGGCTCCGAGCTCCGCGCAACCCCCGCCGATGCCCCGCAGCCCGGCCGCGCACACCCCCGCCGCGGGGAAGCGGGGCAGGGGCCCCCGGCGGCCGCCCCTGGCTCCGC
>NW_015090790.1:582151-588037 GCF_001431845.1 Calidris pugnax | reverse complement strand
CCCCCGCCTCCCCGCCCCGCTCCCCGCACGCCCGCTCCGCTCCCGTCCCGTCCCGCTCCCCCGGGGGCCGCCACCTCCTCCCCGCCGCTCCCCCCCCATCCCCGGGGGCTGCGGGGCGGAGAAGGGGAGCACCCGCTGCCGGGAAGTTGGGGGGCTCCCCGCCATGGGATGCCCGTGACCCCCCCTTTACGCCCTCCCCGGTAAAGGTGCGGGGTCTGCGCGCACCGAGCGCGGCCTTACCCCGGGCTGGGAGAGAGGCATAACGCGGGGCTGGGAAATCAGACCAAAACCGGCTGCAGGAGGGTGACAGCGGCG
The DNA here is from genome assembly GCF_001431845.1 of Calidris pugnax. Taxonomy (NCBI): domain Eukaryota; kingdom Metazoa; phylum Chordata; class Aves; order Charadriiformes; family Scolopacidae; genus Calidris; species Calidris pugnax. The sequence continues at coordinate 587,722 of NW_015090790.1, read as the reverse complement.
CTGGGAGTGACAGCGACAATGGATGCGGCGGGAGGGACCGCAAGGAGAGCCCAGGTTTAGGAAAAAACTCTGCCCCCCCCTTCCCGTCTCCCTCCTACAGGTCGCTTCCCATCTCTGCTAAAACGAGGAATTATCTGCAAAAGAGCCCAGCGCCCTTCTCCGTTCAACTAAAGCTTTATCATTTTTTTTTTATTCATTTATTTTTAGCATTTAAAACCTTATTGTTTTCGGCTGAACGGCCCTGAATAAGACGCCGAGAATAGTTGCAGGGAGTGAGAAGTCATTTGTAGGTCAGGACAGCGACTCCAAGCAGATTTCAGCAATCTTTTGAAATATTGATCACCTGGGAGTGATCGTTACCCGCAGGTTCGCCCCCTCCCCTTGTGTCCCCCGTCCCCCCCAAGACCCCGAGAGAGGGACTGTGGGTCTCTGGGCGAGCTGGGCGACCGGCCACCCCTTCTTTGGAGCGGGGCAACCTCCAGCCGTCACGGGGGAAGGAATGAAATCATTTTCTGAGCTGTGAGGATACGATTTGTTTTCTGGAGAGAAGGAGAAGGATGGGGGGGGCTGGGGGGGGGGCTGGGGAAGGGAGGAGAGGGAAGGAAATCAAGAAGCCACTCTTTATTCTACACATAGCTGCTCAGTGGCAATTTCTTTCCGGGGACATTAGGGACCATGCTCGGAAAGGCAGCATATATTTTGAATTGAGCTCAATATGTTCCCCCCTCCGCTCTTTGCAATGTATTATTATTATTTCTCGTGTTCTAGAACGCTTGTCAAAGAAATGCCGCCTTAATTTGATATCTTGTTGTTGTCTCTTTCCTTTTTCTCTTTTCTTTGTATTTTTTTTCCTTTTCTTTTTTTTTTTTTTTCCCCTTTATTTCCTCCTTTAAGAAAGCTCCTTTGCTAGTTGCCCGACCGAAATTAAACAGATTTACATTTTCTCCAATCATTTCTCCGTAGAAATGGAGCTGGATTGGGGCTCGCCGTCTTTTCTTTAGTATCAAGTACAATTTGTCTTTTGCTTGTGAAGATTTGGTAAATCAGAAGGCAGATAGATAGCGCAGATGGTCGGAGGTGTCGGGTCAGATTATGGTACGCCTCAGTACAGTGCTAAGCTCATTCTGACGGAAAACCCTGATATTATTTTCACAGATCTACACAGTTCACTTGAAAAAAACCCTTCGAGCCATTTACATCATTTATGTGAGGCTCACAGCTAGCGGGATGGAAAAGCTTTCAATACTGCTCATTTTCATAAAACCCGACAGAGCTGGGGAGACATAAAAGCACACGCAAAACTCACGAGTTCAGAGACACTCCGCAGAAACTTAAAAAATAAATGGGGAGGCTCTTCGGCTTCACTTTACAGACCCAGGTTTGATTTCCCCATCCGATTAGGAAAAAAAAAAAAGGGGGGGGGGGAATAAAAAATCAGAGAAGAGGAAAATATCATCTATAAATACTGCTGAGGGAGAGTCCCCTTCCACCCCATCCCTGTCCTCTCCACCAGGGAAAAAGTGTCCTTCGAACAGCTGAATGAAAGATCCCAAATAACCTTTTCGGACAGGGTTAAAAAAAAAAACAAAAACACCAAAAAAAACCAAACCCAAACCTCCTCGGTGTGAGCATCGGGATACCCCAGAGAGGGGGTGAGAAGGCGGCGACCCCCGCGGTGCCGGGCAACCCGGAGGGGCGGCCAGTAGCCACCGAAAGCATCCCGGGACCGGGGCTGGTGGAGGAAAAACCTCTGCTTGGAGAGAGGTGGAAGGATGGAAAGCCTGTGTGAATGGCTAGCTAATTTAGAAGGACCAGGCGATGATGATGATTATTACTAATATTACTGTAGCTCTTTCGGGCTTTCTTTCTCCCCCCCCTTTTATTTTTTTCTTTTTCTTTTTTCTTTTTTTTTTTTTTAATGGTGTTACAGCTACAGTCTACAGCTGTACAATATCAAACATATCTACAGCTCTTTCAGCCATGTCAATCTTTCAATGTCAAGAGCCATGATTTATCAAAGGACAAAGCCATACAAGCCAGAGTCGAGTAATCATTTGTTCCTTTACTTGGACCTTCCATCAGATCCTTGTCCACCCTCTTTCAGTAATATCTTAAAACAGCCCCATGAAATGAGCAATAGCTTTTCGGGCTTTTTTTCCCCCCCCCCTTTTTTTTTTTTTTTTTTTTTTTTTTTTTTTTTTTTTTTTTTTTCCTCCTTTAAAGCATGCACATGATCTGGCGAGGGAGTTACTGGGCTGCAGCCTAATGACCATGAACAGAGCGAGACAGGCTCCATAATGAACGCCAGGACTGTAGGGTAAAGAAATGTATCCTCATGGGGGGGGGGGGGGGGGGGGGTCCCCCAGGTCTCCGGCCTTTGTTCCCCCGAAACCGTCCCGGATGGGGAGATGCTGGCGGTCCTGCTGGGAGGGGAGAGGGAGTCAAAGAAAAGCCAACACCGAAACGGACCCAGGAACCCTCTGTTAACCATTCAAAGGGTGACCCGAGGGGGAAAATCAGCCCAGCCCCAGCAGCTCTGCGCCCTCTCCAGCTGTGAACCCTGGGGTCTGTATTTGGGAAGTGGGCACAGTCCGTGGGGAACCGGCTTCTGCCCGGCTGGGGGTGGACCTGGGGGCTCCCTGCTCTGTGCTACCAGCGCCGAGAGAGAAATCACCTCCAAGGGGGCCCCACCGTCCCTCTCCCACCCCTCCACCCCCCGACCCAAGCGTTTTATCCGTGGCCGGGACCCCGGCAGGTTTCCCCCCGCCCCGTCGCTCCGGAGAAGGGGCTCGGGCCGGGCTTTGCCTCCGCAGCGCGACCGGTGACCCCATGGGGACCCCCACCCCTGGTGGGACTCGATGCCGCGTCCAGGAGAGGCTCCCAAAAAAAGCAGAGGGTCCTGGCTGAGCCCCCCTGTCTCAGCCGAGCCGCCTGCCAGCCTGGCTGCACACTCCGACCTGTCCGCTTCGTTTCTCTTCTTTTTTCCTCCTTTTTCTTCTCTTCCCCACCCTAAATAGAGACAATACTAATGACATTAATAGCCGGTAATGATAACTACCTTAATTTAGTCACGGCTCTGACCCTTGCTACAGGTAGCGCTATCCCTGCAGAGATGGATCCTCAGGAGGTCAAGGAATAAAAAAAAAAAAAAAATCTTTATCAAAGATGCTGCCAGTGATCCAGGTCACCCCGACGGTGCGCTCTCTGGCCCCCACCTCCAGGGCCCCGCAGCAAAACCACGCGTGTCAGTACATCCCTGCGGTCATCACCCACCCCGCAGTCCCTGGGGATTATTTATCCAGATGGACTTTCCTAATGCAGCAAAGGTGCGAATGAATTTTTATTTTTATTTTTTTTTTTTAAAAAAACCTCTGATTTGCGTTAAGGATATTGCATTAAAAAAATAAAAATAAAAATGAAAAAATCCCCCCGGGAAGGAGAAGCCCTACTTTCCGGGTCTCGGTGGGACTGGGGGGGATGCGGGGGTTCACGAGGTGATGCTGAGTGGGTCTGCGGCGCCGGCTGAGAGAACCGGCGTCCCCCGGGAGGGTCCCCGGGAAACCAGTCGGGATTTTTTTTTGGCCTCGGGTCGGTACCGGCACGACCCGCTCCGGTGGCGGGGAGCGGTGCGGGTCAGGCAGGGCTGGAGCGGGGAGCGGGGCGGGTTCTCGCCCTCATCCCACGCCGCCGGAGGAGGAGGAGGAGGAGGAGGGATGCTCGGGCGGAGAAGGGTGCCCGCTGTCGCTGATAGAAAAGAGGTGACTTGAAAATGTCAGCCCCCTCCGTGGACCCGGTCTGGGGCTTTCGGGAGCGCTTCCCACCGAGGCACCCCGGAGATTTGCCGGAGGGAGGTCCCCAAGCTCAGGACGGTGTGTTGGGGGTGCTCGGCAGGAAAACGATCCGTGTTTCATGTGTTTCATGCCTTTTTACTTTGTAATTGTTGAAATAGCAGCTACCAATCCCTCCATCTCTTCCTAAGAAAAAGTTACGTTTAAAACTTAATATTAATCCCTTAATATTAGGGAAAGTATGCAGGTTGGATCCTCATTTAAATAGCTGCTAACCCATTAAAACACCCCAGAGTCCTGAAAACGATGTCGGACAGGCAGAGATGTTCACCCACTTTCCACTCTCAGACCATGTATTCATTAAATCTTTGTCCTTCGGCGTATTAGTAAAGTTACCTATAATACGAAGTGTCAGACCATGGCTAGTATATATTTGGTGTTACAATAAAGTAGCACTGAAAACTCAAAAAATTGAGTTATTTTGAGACTGATAAGAAAAGACCTTCCTTGTACAGGGCCCTGGTCAAGGCCAGGGTTGCAGGCAGGAAAGATCTACCACGCAAAATTTTTTTCTATCATTTTCTTTAGGGTTTAACCATGGGCCTGTTTTTAAAGCCCGCAGTCCATCGAGGTTTGTTTAGCTGCTGCCTTTACCGACAGTAAATACACACACCGCCAAATCTCCTATTAAACTGAAGTGTGTTCACATAAAATCTTCATTCTGCTTAAAATCCTGGGCACCATCAGGGTTTTCACTGAAAATTCCAACAAAAGCAGTAAAACAAACCCCCAAAGTATTCAAATACCTCTAGACGCTTTTGACCGTTCAGGTGTTTAGCAGGTCTTTAGGTGTTTTTTCCCCCAAAAAAGTGCTTTTTGGGGGTTTTTTTCTTGTGATTTTTTTTTTCCTAATTTAATTTCCACCTTCCTCCCTTCTCCCCCCCGGGAAGTGGTCTTTTGGGAAAATAAGGCATTCTTGTGGCTCCCCTGCCGTGGGAGGCGGGGAAGCGAGAGCAGGAGTCGAATGTAAAAAAAAAAAAAAAAAAAAAGATAAAAAAGTCCTTCAAATATTCCATCTTCTCGCAGGATGGGGAGGAGGGCTGCCACGAAAACACTTATTTAGCAGAAAGCAGGAATGGGGACAATTCGCGTGATTGAGGGGAGGGTGAAGAACCTGGATGAGGCACCCTGAGGTGGTGTAGTGTCTAAACGCTGCTGGGGTTTCCTCCGGGAGAATGGGAAGGGCAACTGGTGTGGTCACCGGCACTGGGCTGGACCCCAGCCCTTACCGGAGCTCTGTCCCTGGGAATGAAGGCCGCTGGGGAGCTGAGGTCCCTGGTTTTTGGGGAGGGAGCTCCTCCGCAGCTTTGGGTGCCCTCTGGGAGTCAGCAGCATCACTCCCAGGCCAGCCCAGCTCCTGGTCCACCCCCCCCGGGCACCCCCCCGGCCCTGGAAACAGCAAAAGGGCTACCTGTGCTGAAGGTGGGCTCCTGCCTGGGCTCCGGGGTTGCTGCAAGGAGCAGCAAGTTTATCCCAGACCACACGCCTGAGGATGCGAGTCGTCTGTCCGTCCTTTTATTTCTATTTTTATATTTTTATTTTTATTTTCCCCGAAAGATACCAGGCAGGAGGTCCCTGGACCTTGCCAAATTTTAAGACATGCCAGGATTTCGGCCTCTCCGTCTTACCTGCTCATCACTTTTCTGAGCCGGTAATTCAGGAGGAGAAGAAAGGCACCTGCTCGGGACAGGTTTATGGCGTACCTCTGGCACTCCGGCTGGGA
>NW_015090790.1:580770-581992 GCF_001431845.1 Calidris pugnax | reverse complement strand
GGGGGGGAGCGGGGCTGGGAGCCCCTTCTGAGCCTTGAATCGACCACTTCTCTTTTCCGAGGAATGCAACCCATTCATTAGAAATGATACTATGAAAGACTCCTTCCTGCCTGCCGGCCGGTAGTGAAAGTAGTTGTTTATTACTTGGTTTGTTGTTGGTTTTGGTGGTTTTGTTTGTTTGGTTTGGGGTTTTTTGTTTGGTTGGTTGGTTTTTGTTTGTTTCTTAGAGGGCTGTTCTTGGGAAGCAAGGCAAACCAAACCAGGCTGAAGCAGCGGGACAACAAAGCCCTCCTTTCTGCAACCTCAGAAACCATTTATTTTTTTTTTGGTGGGTGCAGGGCAACAGCCTCGGGTTGGGAGTCTTTGCCGTAAAACAGATGGGCTAAAGGAACTCCCGGGACCTGAAAAGCCCCAGTGGGGACCAGCTTTTGACAGTCCCGAGAAGGAATTAACCGGGAAGTTCCTGCTGGTTTTATCCAAAGCCTGTTGGAATGACTGACAGCCTTCCGGGTGAGCTCGGATCCCTGGATCTGCGGGAACCTCAGCCTCCCTTGACATCCCTGCTCAAATTACCGGGATGCTGGGAGGTGTTAATGAACATCACTGAAGTTATCGGCTACTCTGCTGCTATATTCCTATTTCTAGAAGTTTGCGGGAGATCTTTAAGAGAAGTATTTAAGGCAGGACAAGGCTTTGAAGTGACTTTTCCTTGGGTTTTATTTAACGATTTGGGAAGAGGGATTGTAAAGCAGCAATTGCGGAGGCCCCAGGGGCATCTAGGAATGGAAGTGTCCCTGGAGAGCTGGGCAGGGAGGTGGCTCTCAGCCTCCGGGACAGGCAGGGAGATAAGATGGGTGGAGGGAGCAGCACGGAGATGCTGCAGGAAAGGACGGAGCCTTGTCACAAGCAGGGCTGCACAGAGCAGAGGACGCAGACATATGGCTTCAAAAAGAACATGCCGTTTTCCACTTGTCTCTCTCTCTCTTTTCTTTCCCCTCCTTCATCTCTGACCTGAAGCCAGATAGGTCAGCTATTTCTTTTTGAAGCTGCGTTTCTTGTTGGTTGAATTGACTCTCCTGAAAGCAGCATCGCATCTGCCCGGCACCCGTGCTGCAGGTGGCAGAAATAATTTTCTGCTCGTTTCTTCTGTCCTGTTTCTATTTTCACCGTCCTTTCTCCTTTCATCAGCCACGCTGATATCTTTTGTTTGTTTGTTTATTTG
>NW_015090790.1:555291-580760 GCF_001431845.1 Calidris pugnax | reverse complement strand
CCCCCCCCCCCCCGAAATTTATTTTCCTTTGCTTATTGACGGTCTAAAATCCATCCTCTGCCCCCGGAATCTCAATAGGGAGGAAAAACAACCCCCTTGCTACCGCAGTTTGGAGGGAAGTATCATGTTCTAGTTTCTTCCGTGCCCAGACCCCTTCCCTCCCTCTCCCTTCCCCTTCCCCTTCCCCTTCCCCTTTTTTTTCCTTTCCCTGTAACGCCACACCAATACCCACACTCACGCACGGGGAGTCTGAGATGACACCCCCGGCCCCGCAGCCGGTGACCTCCCGAGGGGTCTCCCGGCCACGCGCCGCCCCGGGCTGCGAAGGGCGATGCCCCCACGGGGACTCACTCAGCGACACGCGTGGGACCCGGCGGGTGGGTAAAGCAAGTTACAGGCTGCAGCCCCTTCTGATTTTGTGTTAGTGCCGGGGTGCCCTGGGTGTGTGTTTTTAACCCTCCCAGCGCCTCTCCCGGAGACGCCCCGTTGCTGCCTCCTCTCCCCGGCGGCCTGCCCGCTCTCCCCGGTAGATGGAGCATCCTCATCGCTTTTCAGCGCCGCTGGCTCGGCCCTCCTCAGCCCCCGAGCCCGGGGAAATGTCCATCTTTCCCTCATCACTCTCGCTGTCAAAGCACACAGGTGGCTTTTGGGGGTGTGTGGGGGACGCTCCCCGCTGATGAGCCTCCGGGGGAGCGGAGCCGCCATGGCGATGTGCAGTGGGGCCCCGCTCGCCAAATGGCCTCAGCCCCTTTCCCCCGCCAAGGTGAATCTCCCCCGGCTCTCCCAGAAGCAAGCCCGAGGGGGCTAGCCCCAGCCACCCCCGGCAAGGAGGGCTGCGAGGCCACGGCGGGGAGCGCACACCTGCAGCCCTTTCCCCATCACCTCCCGGGGCGCAGCCCTTTCATCCCGGACGCGTGGGACCCGGCGGGTGGGTAAAGCAAGTTACAGGCTGCAGCCCCTTCTGATTTTGTGTTAGTGCCGGGGTGCCCTGGGTGTGTGTTTTTAACCCTCCCAGCGCCTCTCCCGGAGACGCCCCGTTGCTGCCTCCTCTCCCCGGCGGCCTGCCCGCTCTCCCCGGTAGATGGAGCATCCTCATCGCTTTTCAGCGCCGCTGGCTCGGCCCTCCTCAGCCCCCGAGCCCGGGGAAATGTCCATCTTTCCCTCATCACTCTCGCTGTCAAAGCACACAGGTGGCTTTTGGGGGTGTGTGGGGGACGCTCCCCGCTGATGAGCCTCCGGGGGAGCGGAGCCGCCATGGCGATGTGCAGTGGGGCCCCGCTCGCCAAATGGCCTCAGCCCCTTTCCCCCGCCAAGGTGAATCTCCCCCGGCTCTCCCAGAAGCAAGCCCGAGGGGGCTAGCCCCAGCCACCCCCGGCAAGGAGGGCTGCGAGGCCACGGCGGGGAGCGCACACCTGCAGCCCTTTCCCCATCACCTCCCGGGGCGCAGCCCTTTCATCCCGGCTCCGCACCCTCCCGCCGCCTCTCCCCTCCGCCCGCCCAGGGGCGCGGAGGCTGCGCGGCCTTTTTCCCGCTTCTCTCGGCGTAGGGCGAGCGGCGGTGAGGGAGGGCGACGAGGCGGTGCTGGCAGCGGGCCCTTCGCCAGGGTGCGGGGCTCCTCCCGGGGCGGGTTGGCGGCGGCTCTGGGCCGCCCCGCATCCTCTTCGGGAAAGGAGGGGGAGCGAAGCTGAGGGTGGCCCCGCTCCGGCCCTCCGCGCTCCACGGCCCGAGGTGAGGCCCTTCCCTGCCTCTCCTCGCCTTTCCCCCTCTGGCAGCGTTTTAAGCGGTGCAGAGCTACCGCGGCCTGGCTGGTGGCTTTCCCGGTATCGATGGCCACCTGAAATGGCGAGGGGCCACCTGGTCACCCCGGCCCCGTCGCTCCACTCCGCAGCGCGGGGACCCGCTCCTCTCCTCTCAGGGCGCCATTTTGTGGCGGTCATCCGAAGCCCCTACGGTATCCGACGGCGTGTTCGTTGTTTTGTTGGTGGTTTTTTTTTTTCTCCTCCTGCCGTTTTGACAAAATTTGGTTTAATTTTTACATTCAGAGGACTTTAGGGAATAATCTCCAGCAATATCCTTTCGTTTGGTGTGTGCCCGACTAAGTAAAATGTGCCAGTCTAGGAGGTGTTTGAGGACTTGGCAGGCAGGGCGGTGGCAATGCCCTTTAAAACATCGATGTTTAAAACATTTATGAACATAAATGAAGAGCCTTACAGTTACGTTAACTCAGACGTAACTAGAATTGCCACCGGCCAGGATGTTGTTAGAAACGGTGAAAACAGCAGCGGGTTCTAAAAAAGACCTTCGCTTTGAATGGAGTGCTCAGGTCTCCTCACAGGGTCCCTAAAACGGTGTTGCAGAAGAGCGTGGCAAACAGCACAATGTTTGGGTTTGATTTGTTTTGTTTGTGTTTTTTTTTTTAAACCATAAAAAGTCTGGAAATGTGAACTCTACTAAATTTCAAGAAGGCGTAAAGAACCTTAAGAGAGTCTTAAATGAGTAGCACAGGAGAAATACAGCTTGGTCTCAAAAAGAGCCTTGATGGAGTATAAATTACTTCTATAAAGCCACCATAAATTAATGCTGTTACACAGCTGATAAGGGGTAGAATTGAGCGTTTGATTTTAAGGAAGAAGTTTACCTCATAGATTGTGGGTATTTTTCACCTTTTAATGAAGAACCTAGAAACAGCCGTTGTCAGATGGGATATGAAGCTACTGCTCTAACTCTGGTATAAGAAGTGGCATTAATGTTAGTATTATGATAATGGCTAGGGACTCCATTAGGCAGTTTGTTTGTGGTTTCTGCACTCAGTGCGGTCTTGTAGTACATGAAACTTTATTGCTACAATTGAATTCCATCTAATTACATTTATTAATGCGATACAAAAATGCAAGATGCGTAATAATATTTTTCTTCTGACAGCGTTCTGAATAGCACCATTAGAAATTATGTGCTCTTTGAAGCCGTTTTACCCATTGCTGTGTATTACATATTTGTCTTTAATGTTAAAATACAGAAGAATCACAAATGCATTCCTACCAAAGCTATCAATTTAGTTACAACAATCTGTGAAATATAGTACATCAGTGACAAGTTTTGATTTACAGTATGTTTGGAAAATAATTGTCACAACATAGCCTAAGAAGTGGTTGATTTTTGCAGTAACAGCGGCTGATGGAGCCATCCTCCTGCTCTGTGATGCTTACTTAACAAATACAACAGCCCCATATGAGAACATCCTCTGAATTTGTCATCCAGAGTTGGCTAGTAGTTCAATGCTACTTTTCTCCAGTAGGACCAAGGATTGGTCTTTATTACAGTCATATCCTGGAAGTTATCCATTGTCCAGAGTTTAGATGTCTTTTGTTTCAGGCTGGTGTTAACCACTGTTTTTAAAATCTACAAACATCCTATAGATCACCAGAGTAGTTGAATCTCTCAGCCCTTTCTACCTGTGTCACATGTATCCTCTTAATTCACAACACAGGGTAAATAGCATTCGTCAATTGCAGTTATGTTACTTCTTTTTGACAACATCCAGAACAGCAGGTATTTTATATATGCATGCTTTCAGAAGAAATAACATTTTTTGCAACTTCACCCTTTACATAATTTGTGTTGTAAAATTACAGAAAAAAATCCACATTAAACACCCACTTTAATTCTGTTTCTCTCTTTTACAAAAGCATTCAAAAGATAAAATTTATTGTAAATGTCCTAGTGACTAGTTAGATGATAGAATAGTACATATCTTAATAATCCATTGCTGTACAGGCTGCTCTTGTGGTGAACTTTGTGCTGTGATTTATGAAACAGTGAATAGAAATTTTTTGCTGTTTAATGTTTGTGCTTTTTTTTTTTTTTTTCATTCATCTGTGTATGCACCAATGCCCAATGTCTTGCAGTTTTTATGCGAGGTGCCAGGAAAACAACTAGCAAACATTATTAAACTGTTTCTAGAGAACAGATTTTTAATATATGCCCCAATCTAATTTTTACATCTAAAGGAATTACTTCGGATTTTCTTTCACATCATGTAAAAGCAAAAATATTCTGCATTGACCTATGTCTTAAGGTAGCATTTATTAGTATTTTTCTTAGTATTTTCAGAAGATGTTTTGTTTGCTATCTTAAGTGTTTCTCGTCTCCAGGAACTAGGGTTCCAAGCTTTTAAATATATTTGGTAAAACTGTTATCTCTTTCTCAGAGTTTTTATCACAGCCTGTACTAATCCAGTCACTTGGATTAGGTGTTCTGATCCTCACTTAACTATTAGGCGAATTCATTTCTGTCAAACATCCAGCATTTTAAATGCTTCCCCCACCCCCTCCCGTTTCTGCAGTCTCAGTGCTGCAGTCCATAGCCTTAATGCCACTTTAGTTAAATTCTGCAGTTGTTTTCTATTCCACTTTATCCTGGATTAGGATCTCATCCTCATCACCAATTTGTTGTGGCTTTACTTTTGACACAGTACAAAGGGTATGGGGGAGCCATTGTGGGACAGTTAAGTATATCAGATAACTTTGCTTAACGTTAAGTATGTCTGAGCTAACTACCTGTATTCAGTATGTTCTGATAAAATGGTGATTGCATCCTTCTTAGAAGACTACATGAACCCCAAGCTGTTTAAAAACTCATAACTGAATTTCTGCATTTAGCAGCACCTCACGAATAGAAGATTGGATGTGTAGTAATGTGCTTTCCATTGGATGTGAGTTCTGTCTTTAATTACATTTATGCACGTACTTTCTGATTTAAATGTACTTTGCAGTTAGTACGGGAGCAGTGTACAGAATGGATAAGTAGCTTTTCCATTACCAGTTGATAGGCTTAGTAAACCAGCTGGAGTAGAGGCTACACATTTTGTACATGAGTATCTTTTCTTGCATTCTTCATGCCTTCTAAGAACATTAAGCCTCTCAAAGATAGAACACGTCCAGGAACAAAGCTTTACCTAAATGATACATCTTCTTTTTTCTTAACTGAGATTTAGACTTTCAATGAGTCCATTACTACCACTAGTGAGAAATTTGATTCCACTAAAATGGTTTAGATACTAATTCAAATGCAGTTAAAACCTACCACTAGTGAGAAATTTGATTCCACTAAGGTGGTTTAGATACTAAATCAAATGCAGTTAAAACTTTTTTTTTTTGTTTTCCTCCCTTTTATCTTAAAATGCATGGTATTGTCTTGCAATTTTGTTTATTGTATCAATAAAATATTTGACTGTGTAAATCCTTGAATTGCATTTTTCTTTTGTAGTTTACACAATGAATGACAGGCTTTTGAACAACTTAGACAAACTTCTACTCGAGTTTGGTAGGTCATTATCGTATATTTTTTAATTCATAATTACTAATGCAGGACATATAGTGATGTTTTCTGCTTTAAACAGTTATTTTAACTTCAAATAAGTTTATAGTATTAAGGCTTTTTTTGTTTGCCTGCATAATACTTTGTTAGCTCTGAGGTTATGGGGAGGGGTACTAGCACCTATTTAATACTAAAATTGGTATTTAGTATTTTGTTAAAATCTTTGTTAATCAGTGTTTGTGCAATTAATGCTGCACAACGTACATTTGTTTCACAGCTCAACTCATACATATTTTTGTATCTATATGAAAAAGTGTTTATTTTCCTCCTAGTTTTCCAGCTAGAACAAACTTCTTATGCCAAAGAACATGTGAAGCAACAGATAAATTGTAAGTAGTGATAAATGATCATTTTATTAGACGTTGCACACACACTGCTCTTGTTTCATTAGCCCTGGTCCATGTGTGTTTCAGGGGCGGAAGCAGACCTAATAATGAAAGCTGTCCCGTGTCCTGCTCTCACCCTACCTCATCTTTTGCCGTCAATACTTGCTCATTCTCCCCAGCAGACTCTGCTTTTGCTTGTGACTTCCAGCTAATGCTGTTCAGCTGTCTCATGGACAGCCAGTTTCATGCTGCGCCATTTCCTGCTCTTACTCTGCAGCTCCTCACAGTCACTGGCAGTCCTTTGATTCAGCTGTGCTTGCTCGATACATCTGCCACTTGCCTCCCTTTCTTTCTTAGTGTTTTTTTGTTCTTTCCAGATTTGGACCTCTGCCTCACTGCTTCTTCTCTCTCTGTTTTCTTATAATAATGAAGGTTCTCTCAGTTGTTACTACCTACTCAAGCCTGGTACTTCTTTTCTACAATCAAGCAGCTGATAATGGTATTTGAAATTCAAAACAGTAAACCCAATGAGAAACTCTTTCTCCACATCAAATTCTTTTTCCCCAGGACTAACAAACAGCATAATATTACGGACTTAGGTCTGGACTGATTTTTTTTTTTTTTTTTTTTTTGCCATGCTACTATGTGATATCACTCATAAGAATGATTGTGGTAAGGAAACTGTTCTTTAGAAAATTTGAGGGTATCTGTGCTCATCACTGGTACTTCATAGGTAGATACTGAAGTTCATAACCTTCAGGAAAAAGACCATCTGTGCTCATCACTGGTACTTCATAGGTAAATACTGAAGTTCATAACCTTCCGGAAAAAGACCAAGAGAGAGTTCTAGTCTTAATTGGTTTTTCTTTTGATGGCAATGTCTCTAATAATCTTAGGTAAATACTGAAGTTCATAACCTTCCGGAAAAAGACCAAGAGAGAGTTCTAGTCTTAATTGGTTTTTCTTTTGATGGCAACGTCTCTAATGACTGATATGTCCAAGCAAGTACTTCTTCATTAAGAAGATTATCAATATTAGACTGAAGCATCTTAAACGTCTGTAACACTAAATCTGGTATATCTAGAATTCTGGTTTAACTCTTCAGTCACATAACTGAAACTTAGAGTTGAGGTTTTTCTTAACATTTGTGCAGCCTTTTATAGTAATGAGCATGGTTTTAGGGAAAATCCAAAATCTGTGTAGTAACATGGCACAGCTATTTGCGTGTTTAATTCAGAGATATCTAGATAAGTGTGAACTCAACACTCATACTTTTAAAAGTTTGGGTTAAATCCTTCAAGAACTTACCCAGAAGCAGTTCTACTGATTTAATTTTGTCTCTGTGTATTACTTGGCAGAAGAACAGTTGTAGCATTCAGCCTCGGACTTTTAGTGGAAGATTCATCAGGCTTTTTGGCTAGAGTCCCTTTCTAACCCATGGAGGGGAAATGCACACTTTTAGGGTGTGATTTGTCCTATCCTGAGGAAAGAGGTTAAAGTGCGTTAGACAAAGTAAGTTTTAAAAAATATCTGCTTGTCTCCACTGAGTGTGGCTGGAGCCGTGGGTGTCTAGTCCTGAAGTAGATGACCGCATTGTAAAGTTGGTTGAAATGGATCCATCCATCCACAAGGTCCTTGCAAAAGCAAAGTGTGAGTAGAACAACTCAGAAGTGCCGTGGGTGTCTAGTCCTGAAGTAGATGACTGCATTGTAAAGTCAGCTGAAATGGATCCATCCATCCACAGGGTCCTTGCAAAAGCAAAGTGTGAGTAGAACGACTCAGAAGTGCTCATCTATAGAAAATAGCAAATGAAATGTTAAGCGTATAGCTGTTTTGTTAATACAGTTATATCTTGGTAAATTTCAAAATGTCATCTGCAGGATACTTCCAAATACACCTGTTTTTTTTTACAGAAATGAAGCGTGTATCAGTTGTCCAATAGTTAGGCTTCATGCTAAGTAAAAGCAAGTTACTGACTTCAGATACTGAAAATATTAAGATACTGAAGATGTTCAGGATAACTCAAGATACTAAAATATATTGAGAATCTTCTGCTTTTCACTGGCTGATGTTTCTCTCTGAGAAGTATTCTTTTCTGGTATAAATACAGGTGGCGTTGAAAGTGAATATATAGCAAGTACTGTGAAACCCAAGCCAGACTTCAGGATGACCTGAAGTTCTAGAGCAGTAATTCAAACAACTCAGGACAGATCTCACATAACTAAGATCCCTTCTTGGAGAAGGGCAGGATGTCTGTGACTAACTTCTGTTTAGGGCCACCAGCTTTGGCATACAGCGCATTAGGGCAGCCGTGATGGCAAGAGATGATTTGGCTCTAAGAAATCTGAGACGTTTTATGAAAAAAAAAAAAGAAATAAATGGCACAGATAAGAAAATGCTCACCTGGTTGTGCTCATTGTATTGCAACATGAGCATACATGTTAGTGCTCACAGCTTTTACTTGTGAAATAGAACACAGATCATGGTCAACAATATGGGTTCTCTACTAACCTGTCTGCTGTTAGAAAAGGCAGAATTAAGAATCTGCGTTAAGAGTCTCTGCAGGTATCACAGTGCTTGAGGATTTGACATTATAGTGCATGTTTTTCATTAACCTCTGTCTCCTGTATTAATTTATCATACATTACACATTCCCACCTTGCGTAAATTCCGTTTTAATTTTAATTTCTCTGTTTCTAGTAATAACTTGCTTCTATGCCTTTAGTGATGTTTTTATTTTTCCCTTCTTGTAGTCAGCTTTCCCGTTCAAAATATGTGTTTCTGTACTTCTGTAAAAGAAAACAAATATTGAAAAACACCTTTATCTCAAGCAACTTTTGTACTCCAATTAGTCTCCCCACTTGCAAGCATTACTGAGGCAGAGTGGTTTACACTCTTGTTTTCCCTGTTTACTACTTCTGGTATCTGCAGACACTGTGGAATACAAAAAAAAGAAGGGTCAGCTTTAACTGTTAAGAGTGCTTTGATTTCTACCACTAATAGTTACTTCAGCTTATGGGGTGCAGAAGCAGCACAAATGATTGTTTTTCTTCCAAAGTCAATCTCACAATATATGAAGATAATGTAGGTACTCACCACGCAGCTGAAACTCCCTAGATTTTTGACTCATTTGTTGTTGCTTTGCTTAATTGCAGGCTGTCCACTCATCTGGCACTATTGAGATTAAGTGTTTTGAAGACATTTTGAATTATTCTAAATGTAGACTTTTTATTTCATGGATATGTTGAAAATACATATGCTTACTTTTTATTTTTAATTTCAGTGTATACTGTAAAAATCACAGAAAAAAAGAATGAAATTGCTAGGTTGGAGGAAAATATAAAGAACTGCAGTGATGCAATTGCTGATTTGCACAAGCAAAACAAGAGTAGTAAGGAGAGCTGTAATGTGTAAGTATAATATAGCCCGAACTTTGGAGTTACAGATGGCATTAAGAAAATCAGTGAGGAAGTAGTGTAAAAACATGTATTTGTGTGTTCAGACAGGAGTGTTGTTAAAGAAAACTTTAGTGTTCTTTTTTTTTTTTTTTTGAGCTGCAAATCGTCAGGTACAAAAATTGCAGTATTATCCACCCCCTGAAAAAGCAGATTACAGAAAAAAAGACCACATTTAAGTTTGGTTTAGTTTTTCATTAGAATAGAATAATAGAAACATAATTTTTCTGTATTTGGATGGATGTGAGTTCTGTCAAATTTGAACAGTATTAGGAATTTAATTTAAGTTTGGTTTAGTTTTTCATTAGAATAGAATAATAGAAACATAATTTTTCTGTATTTGGATGGATGTGAGTTCTGTCAAATTTGAACAGTATTAGGAATTTAAAAAAAAATTAACTTTTTTAAACTTAAAAAATTTAATAACTATCAGTGAAGTTCTGTCAAATTTGAACAGTATTAGGAATCCTGCTTTAGGAATTTAAATTTTTTAAACTTAAAAAATTTAATAACTATCAGTGATAGTAAGGCTC
Source organism: Calidris pugnax (assembly GCF_001431845.1). Lineage (NCBI taxonomy): Eukaryota > Metazoa > Chordata > Aves > Charadriiformes > Scolopacidae > Calidris > Calidris pugnax. Next base: position 571,070 of record NW_015090790.1, on the reverse strand, counting down.
CATTATGTTCTTCTTTGTTTAATTCTGAATTTGGCTTCCTGAAATTGAAGCATATTTATACTCTTTGCTCACATGTTTTGCATTACTTTTTATTTTGTACATATTCTCTCCTAAGATGTGTCATAACTGCTTCTGCATACAGATACGTGTGTACTTCTACTGGCGCATTTTGGTATAATTTTTACTACAGAATTGCTCTTCTAGGTGCGCTGTTTTGATGAAGGCAATAGGTTGCAGTTCACAGTTTTCTTCACAGAAATTTTTCTTTCAGACTGCTAGTGGAAGTTTTAAAAGCAGGTCACTTTTGAGTCTTAGTAATTGGAAGTTTCTCAAGCAAGAATTTTGCAACAAGGAGTTTTTTCTTACTGACATGGAATGTCTAATTTTTAAAAATTAAAATCTCAGGTGTTTGCAAGGGTAGCTAGAAAGGCACATCTGTATTTGACGATACAGAGATTTTGGCCCGGATATAATCTTGTCTTTCCATTGCAGTGTTCATCTCTCCACAGTCTGTCTAGTTTCTTGGCAGCTGAAGTGATGAATTGTTAGCAAATTCTGTTTTGTTTTCTTGCAATTCCATACTTAAAAAATAAGTACTTGAACAAAACATCTGTAATATATATTTGAAGTTTTATTTTAGGATGTAAATGGAGAATGTGGGTGTTTCTAAGAATAAAAAGAGAAGTAAAGATAGTGTCAGGCTATTTTGAACTCTCTGAAAACAGAAGAATGCAATCATTAGTGAATGAAGTGGGTATACTGACGAGCTGTTTGAATCAATTGCCATGTCATACTGATCTGTAGCTTTATCGTAACAAGAGTTAGGAAAGGATTTGACCTTGACAAGAAAATTCCAATTTTCCTTTACATTAAATTCTTGCCTCCAATGAAGTATAAAGTGAGCACTTTTATAAGTTTCTGAAACCATCGTGCTACTTCCTTAAATATCTTTAGAAGTTGCAAATCTGTTTGCAAATCACAAACTGTTAGGTGATGCAAATAAAGAAATAAAAAATTAAGAGTCAAAATAAGGATCTGATCTAAATTTTAATCATTGAATTCAATGGGATTTGGCTCGGGGCCTACAAAGAATAATTAATGGCATTAGTGTAGAGGGACTGAAAATGAGAAGTGACTCATGAATGAATACATGTATTCATAGGAGGACAATACTTGCAGAAAAGTAGAGACTTTGTGTCTTAAATTATTGAAAATGTCATTTAATGACATACTGAAAACTGCAATAAACAAGCCCTAGGTATAAGATGAGACAATTAGAGTACTTATGTAGTAGAATAATCTTAAACTTCTAAAATTTGTTCTAGTTGATACTCTGTATTTACTGGCCGTGATTCTAATGTTGGTTTTGTAAATTCAAATATGGTTTTGGAGTCATGATCACCCTCATTGTTGACTAATTGCCGTTAATGCTCAATGGACCTCTCAAAGAAACATCTTTTTATCTGGATTACCAGATGTTGTAAGTATATTGAAGCAAGTTTGAAGTCTCTGAACAAAATATGGGATTCTTATATTCAACAAGTCTACAGAAAATATGATATGTGAGATGGATCTATTGGTATACTGTTGTTTTCTAGAGAAATCCATATTGGTCTATGTAACAAAGAACTGAAGGCACAAAATGACCAAAACCAAATGTATATTTTTAGGCCAGTGATTACATTTTCCTAATATTTAGTTTCTTGAATGATTCAAACCAGAAATGTTGATCCCAGAACAATAAGAAGTGGTGAAATACTTCTGATGGAACCTATTCCAATTGTATTGCTTCTCTTCTGTTTTTTAAATTGATGTTCAAGGAAGGTGAGGTTTCATGGAAATAAAATAAAACAGCCAGATGAACTCAGAATGTTGCTAATTTGGAAAATAAATTGTTGTCTTGTCCCACCAACCAAACTGCAGGATATTTTTATTGCGTTCAGATTAGTGTGGATAAAGATTTTTTTTATACCCTACCTGATGAAAAGAAGGACAAATAAACGTGATGGCTGCCAAGAACCTCTCAGAAACAGTGATGCATTTAGCAAACTAAGAGCTGAGCTGCTTGGATCCTGTTTACCTTGTTGTGTTTACTTGTACTGTGTGTTTTTTGCATGTCCGCAGAATAGATGTGAACACGAAGTGTAACCCACAGCATGGCTTCTACTTTGATAAGTAAAAGCTCTGTCACTTTTTTCATTACTTCCCCCCCCCCCTCCCCCCCAAAGAAAGGCATGGAATTTTCCGAGTAGATCACAGCGTTTGTGTGCCACTACATTTTTATATAAGTATGTTGGTTTCTATGTTTTTAAAAATCTGTCCCTTTAAAAATTCAGCTTTCTGTTGAATATGCAGTAGATACGGTGAAACAGCATTTTGTAATTACATTTTTAATCATGAGTGGTGTCAAACAGTTTGTGCCAATAGTGCTAAATTTCCTGAATGGATGCTGCAATTTCCCATTCAGCTTTTTTGTTGACAAACTTTGCTGCTGTTATAAACGTTGATTATACGTTGTGTTGTCTCACCACCTGGAGTACATTATTTTTTGTTCAAGGTTATTGGACTTCAGAAATTAATTGTAAGGTCTTTGTTCTTTATTCATTTCCTTGATGGAACTTGCGTTAAGTTAGTTGTTACTGAAGCTTTGGAGCGATGCATGCTCGCATCCAAAAATGCCTTTTACTTACCCTCCCCATGAATACGCAGTGCAAAGGGAACCAGAGATCCTCAGTTGCTCTCCCCTGTCCAGTCAGGAGTTATTTGTTCAGTTGCAACCTTGTTCTCTGTTGCCGTTTCTTCACCCCTCCTTGTTGATGTAACTCTTTAAGGGTAACTGTATCTCTGCTGTTCCAGATTCAATTAGTCTCTTCAGTCCTTAGGGATTTTTCTTTCTTCAGAGCATCTATATATGTGTTCCTAAAATGGGGAGTGTGTGTTTATCTCCTAGCACAGGTAGTTCCACTCAGACAAACTTCCTTGTAGGTGCTTGTGTTGCCTCAGGGTAGGTTGTATTCTGGGCAAAAGCTGAATTTATAGATTACTAAGCCCTGACTTGAGATATTTTTTCTATAGAAGGTTCTCTTGCGGGGAGCACGTGATTTTTTTTTTTTCATCAGAAATAGGATCTCTGCCCTGCTCTAGCCTGGTCTGTAGGCCAGACCATCATCAGCCATCATCTGATCCTCAGCTCCCAGCATCCCAGAAGTTGCCTGCTGACAACCTGTCGTTACAGAGGTCATTCTATCTGAATGAGCAGTGTTTGTAGGTAGCACATATGCCTGTGTAGCTCCGTAGACAAGATATTCTTCTGCTTTTTCCCTCACCTCACAATACTTTGATGTCTGTTTGGAGGCTCCATTAATTTATTTCTTACCATCTTTAACTGAGCAACATCTTGGCCATCTGTTCAGTTAGAACTTTCTGTGAAAATGTCTTTTCTGATAGCTGTTGCCTCAGCTGGGAGGGTAGGAGACATCTAGGCCTGGATATTCATGTTCCTTACACCATCTTTTTTTCAGGCAGGATGCTTTCTATTTAAAGACCCGTTATGTGCCTCTCCTGAAGACCACATCTGAATTTCACTTGAATCAGAAAGTTTATCTGCCTGTTTTTGTGGAGTTCCCACGTACAAGGAAGAGGCATCTCTAATACCTGGATGTTGAGAAAGTGCTATTAGCTCATTAGTCCTAAGTCCTTCATGCATTCCCTGAGGTTGCTCTGCTTTCAGTACGATCTACAGCATCCTGCTGCAAGAAAATCACTTTGGTGGGCTGCATCATAGCTCCTACCTGATAGGACGCTCCTGAAATGAAGAATAAAAAATGAATTAATTGTGTTTCAGGGCTGTAGGGGAGGCACGTGAGAGGAGATCCAGGCTAAGCATTACAGAATGTGGATCCATCAGTTTACTCTAGAGGAATCTAGTTATGAGCTGAGTACGAGCCACCCAGCACCTCTTGTTTGGAGAAGGTTTCTGGAATGGGTGCATTTAACAATGTAGATATACTATATAGCCAGGTATCAACTCTGCGAAATATGAAAATATATGTGGATGATGACTTAGACGTGGAAAACGATGTTACTTGACAACAACTGGAGTTCAGTTCTTGTCTGCCATTAATTTATTATTTAAGAGGTGGTGTGTGGACCTGTGACTCCAAACGACCAGGTCAGTGCTCCCAGTGTCTGGGCTATTGTACGGAAAGACAGCATCCCTTTCTGGCTGTTTTCTGAGCAGAACTTGCTTAGTACATGGAGAAAATTCTGAGTTTGTGACTGCTATACACATTTAGATATGAGGTAGGTGCTGACGGTGGTGGTGAGAATGAACTGTGTGCATCTCCAACGAGAAGATCTTACATATCTAAAGGGTTTACTGATGGTGTTGTAAATGTACCTAAAATGTGGATTTAGATACCTAACTGCTTAGTATTAAGCTCTAAAAATTTGTGAAGCTCACATCATTTATTCCTTAAAAAGTGCTTTATAATGTTTTCTAATCCTATATATTCTTGGATTTTCAGCTTTTAAATTTTAAGAAAATAGAAGTATGCATGTGAGAGCTTTCTGTACTAAACCCATTTATGTTTCACTTTCATAACATCAAGTAAATTATTTGTTCTTGTAAGCTAAAGTAACCTGATATTTTCATTTCTGAATGGCTTTTTATTAGGAAGACCACTTATATGCTTTCTTTTTTTTTGGGCTTTCTCCACAGCTGGAAGCCCACTTATGTAATTCTTAGCAAGCATGAAGAATATTTGAAAAATGAACTTGAAGCTTTACAAGAATCTACAGAAAATGAGAGGTATCTATGAACATGTGAGATGAGGTTTCTAGCAGTAGTACTATTAATCTGTCTAAACTGATCAGAAAAGATAGTGCAGTCTGTGTCGAAGAGTTGTTATAAACTGTTCAGGATAATATAAGTGACTGAGTAATTAAAAGAATTTTCAGTTTAAATTATTATGAGGTCATACCTTGTTTTGTAGTTAAATAGGATAAAATATGGCTTCTTCAAATTTAATTGCTTCCCAGATACCTATTATGCTTTTTCAGAACATGGTTTAATTGCCTACATTTCAAGAAAACACTAGAAATAAAGGCAATTAATATTTCAGCTTCAGCAGAAATATGAAATATCATAACATATTTACAGGAGGATACATAATGTTTATTAATGATTTTTTTTTTGCCATTATTATGACATGTCTCCATGTATACTGTGATTTCAGTAGTTTCAGATATTCAGGTTTGGGAAGGCTTTTTCTGAAAAAACACAGGTCTTATGTTTTTGTTCAGAAGCGTCATTTAGCTAAATCTAAGCCTTTAAATTCATATATGGACTAAGTAAGATAAGAATTAGAAGCATCCAGATAATCTTACGCTTTCCTTTATTTGTGAATATGAATTGCATGTGATTATTAGAATATACAAATCAGGTTTTTGTATACTGCTATATATTCTTCAAAATAACTACAAAGCATGTAAATTTGAAATATAGGATGAGTGGCTCAGGAAAGCCTGGTCTCAAGCCATTTTAAGACCAGCTGTGGCTAAGATTCTATTAATTGCAAGTTCAGTTTTGTTCAGTAAGTGGCATTTCAGTTAATTCATCTTCATTAATTAGATTCTGGGGTTTAAAGAAATTATTAGTTATGCAATGTAGCTCCCTGTATTCAATGGAAATAAGAACAGTCCCTGAAGATTTTCAGTGAAATGTTAAATATTTGGTGTTCCAAGTTAACCCTCTGTAGTTCTGTTTTGCATTCAGGTGAAATTGATCTTCATTTTAGAGAGGTTGCTCACCTTTTCACCTTTACTGATCATCTTGTGAAGGGCAAGAGGTTGGTTAGCCCTATGGGGAAAAAATCACAGCAGACCCATATAGATATCTAAATACCAATTTAGAGGTGTAACTTCAGGTAATTTAAAATGTCAGCTTTGATTCTTTTCTAGGTGTTCTTTTTGCCAGTTGTCCAAGACAGCAAAAATAGCATGCCTGATAGCCTTTAATTAACTCAGTTAGTAGCTTATCTGTCTTCCTGTTCAGACCTCTATACTTGGTGAAAAACAAGGCTAAATTTGCTTTCTATGAGTCTATGATTAAGCCATTTTGGCTTTCACTAATTTGAGCTGACAAGCCAAAGGAGCATTACTTTTAAATTGCTTCTTTAGATAACTAGTTTCAATTCCAACATGAAAGTGTTTGATCTGTTTTCCCGAACTTAATTATAAGACATCATGACTACAAATCATAAAATAAATTTAATTAACATATTTTACAAAAGTGGTCCTTCAAATATAGTCCTTCTATACCAAAGCATTTGATGAGATGTTCAAATCTGCAACATAAGCATTCATCAATCTCTAAATATTTAAATTAGGAAGAAAAATTCAGACATTTATAACTTTATATGCTAAATGTGCTTTTTAGCCTGGCATTTGGGGGCACTGAGGACATACTGCTTTAGATGGGAAGATGTTTTAAAAAGATGGGCAGATCAGTTTTCATTTAATTAGGCACTTATTATGGAGGTTTTAAAAACATTCCACATTTTTTCATTGTTACTGCTTTCAAGAACATACAAGAACACCTATATGAGCTGGAAGTTCATCCTGAAATAAGTGATATGAAGAAGGAAGGAGAAATAAATAGCTAACCACATAATTTGCAGGGGTTTTGTGGGTGTCCTTTTCCCATTGTCGTCAGATTAAAACTTTGTCTCATTACTGTGAACAGTGCTGAATTCTAAATAGCCTGTTTAGCTGCATGAACTGGAGGATGTGCATTACTTAGGAAAAATATTAAAAACAGTGACAGTTTCTCAAGACTACTGCACTATACTACACTATACTGTACTATACATAGCCACAAATTTTAATTTGTGGAAAATATGTTTTGGGAAAAGAACATAAAGTTTGAGGATTATTTTCAGAAGCTTGAAATGCATCTGCGACAACAAATTATTTTACATATTTCTATTTTTATATTTTTACTTATATTTTATTAGTAATTCATTCTTATTTGTATATCAGCAAATTTCTTTGTTGCTCGGTCATTGTTTGTAGCATCTATTAAATTAAATTGAACTGAATATTTTCCATCTTTCATACCTGGGAAATTTTGTACGGTATACGCAAATATTCCGTAAATCAAGAAAATTAGGTTTCCGATACCATCCATGTAGAAAAACAAATAGATTGATGTAATTTTCTACACAAAATTTGGGAACTGTCAGTTCCTTGGTTTGACAGTGTTGATCTACGACTTCTTTTCCCTGAACAGATGTAGTGAACTTCAGTCAATTTATCAGAAACTAATGCCTGGAGTGTAGCTTTATTTGAAAATTAAGATCTTACTTTTTTTTTTTTTTTTGCCTGTGACTTTCATTTTCCTTTTGTAAGAGCAGAAGCTTCTTCTGTCAAATTTGGACACAAAGTTTTCTCTGTGCCATTGCCTGGACTAGTCAGTGGGCAGCCAGGAGTGTCTGCCTTTCATCATGCTGCATGTAAATGATTAATAGCAGTTTGAGATAAAACATGTTCTTTAAAGAGGAACACTGTATGCTTTGCAATCAGTGAGAGCTGTTCCTCAGTGTAGGCTTTATTCATGGTGCAGGTAAACAGGTGGCCTTTAGTTGCTGTTATGCACCATAACTAGTTTCATAAAGGAATTTCTGGCTAATCTACAGGTATATACTAATAACTTAATTTTTTAAATTTGCCTTTCTCTGTTGTTCACGTAACTTTTTCTTAGAGGATGACATTTCCTTCACCTTCTGTGATTTTGTATTGGCACATTCTGACATCAAGCAACTTTGCGTAATATTTCTTTCTCAGTTAAACGACTGGTCTGTGTTAACAATATGTGCTGGATGTCTGTACCTGTGACATCTCTTTATAGACGTGTGCCATCTGCATAAATGCTCACGATCAAATTTACGTATTTTGCATATACCTAAGCTTATCTTTTTTCAGGAATAAGGGGCATAGAATATCAGCATTTGAAAAAAAACAACATCAATGAGATAGTTGAATATTTGCAATCTATCCTCCTGTAAACTCCTTGCCTGAGTGAGAAAACATTACATTGGTCAATTTTCAGCTTTATGTGATGAATTACTCCTATTACTTGTTACGGTATTTGTTTGTTTTTATAGTGTGTTTTTTTAAAAAACGGGTTTAAAGTTTTTTAAATGCCATGAGCATTAATTGACGCTGCCTGCTTTAATAATTTGTAGCTACGTATTCACATGACATCAGTGAACTGCTATTAGCCTAACATGAATTTAGATGGCAGTACTACAGGGAGCGGAGCAGTCTGGCTCTTTGCCAGTTAAACGTTTAAGTGTTTGCTTAACCTTAAGCATGAATAGTCCTATTGTTTTAGTGTGACTAATGGGTGTGTTTAAGGCTTTCTGGAGTCAGACACAGATTACTCAGCATCTCCTTGGAGGCGGCTCTTAGTCCAGTGATGCATCAGGCTGCTCTAAATATGGAATGCTGGGCCAGATTCTCTTTTACTGTAAGTTTGATACAGCTCTGGGGAAACCGAACAGAGAATTTGGCTTCCAGTCAGTTTTCACGATAATTACACGGGGCCAAAAAATTTGTCATCTGCCAGGCTGCTTTTCAGTATGGTGTGATCTACATTGCTTTCGGAACAATGAAGTTTGACTGGTTTTTACGTCATGAGTGTATTCTTTGTTATATACAGCATGGTCTTTCTTTTAAAGAAAATTGAAATTAATAATAGAGCCAAATAGTGGTATATTAAATATAATCTGTCTTTTTTCCAGCAAGTCTAATTGAGCTGATGTCATAAATTAGTATTTTTTTCCCTTATAAACAATGGCTTCATGTAAAAAACCGTTAAATTACTGTTTTGGTTTTTTTTTAGGAAAATGTATCAGGATTACATAACCCAGTATAAAGAGATTTTGAAGGAACACCGTGAAAAATATGCAGAAACTGCTCTTGCACAGGAGTATTACAAAAAAAAGAAAGAATTTGAAGAAATCCAAACCAGACTTTTGAAACGGTGTGAAAAATACAAATGGAAAGAAGATGCTTGCTTGGATGTTATGGGTATTCCTATTATCAATGCTTTCACAGTAGAGCCTATGGGTAGTGTACTGCACATTCAAAGTGATGTACAGAAGTCCTCTGATTTTCTACAATTTCTCTTAAGCTAATAAAAATACCTTCTTTTTGTAACGCCATTTTTAGGAAAAAAATCTGTAGCTAACTGAGATTTTAAAGAAGAATTTAGAGTATATGTACTAATATTCCCTTCTCCAAGCCATGAATGTAACAGGGAGAGATTTGCCATTGGGATTTTTGGGGTAAAGAAGTCCTAAAATGACTTTAGAACTACCCTTTCAAAAGTGTAAATTTATTTTTCATATCTTTGTAAGTGCTGTTTTGAGTGGCATTACACTCTATTATACTATTTCTGTTATGTGTACTAAGTAAAGGTAAGTGCTGCTGATCTATTAATTTATCTTGTATTTGTAAGGAAAATCAGATTTGTGAATTAATGATCTGAAATTAAATTTTATTTCCGCAGAGCCTGTTCCTTTTAAATCCCTAAATGATTGGGCTATACAGATGTATCCTTGATTTGTAGTATTTATGCAGCTGACAGGGAAGAAAATTTTTATTTACCTTTCACAACTTTATATTAGAAAGTATAGTAATTATTTATATATTTCATAGAATCATAGAATGGTTTGGGCTGGAAGGAACCTTAAAGATCATCTAGTACCAACCCCTCTGCCACGGGCAGGGACACCTCCCACTAGAGCAGGTGTTTAGAGTGGCAGCATTAGGATTCCTTTGTGAGAAAATGGAAGGTCAAATAATACTCTTCAGTTTAAATTTATGGGAGCATTTTGAGGAAAGAAAAAAAAAAAATCACTTAATGACATACCTTTCATAATGCTTAATTAAGGGGGAAAAGCTGATTTGAAGATTTGTCAAGGAAATGCAGATTTGACAGAGCTTTCTGCACATCTCGCATCTGCACTTATGGCATAGAGGGGTCAGGGATCTGATGGTATCCCTTGGTTAAAAAATGTAACGCTGTAATCTATATTCCATAACATGAAAGTGCTTCTTCGAGGCAAAAAACACAGGAAATGTTAAAGCTTGCTGCAGTTGCTATGCAAGAGTCCATTGAACTAGAAAAAGAAGCAGATGAATTAGAAATGAAAATAATTTACTTAAAAAAGGTAAATGTATTTTAATTTTATTTTATATATGTAGTTATATCTACCACCATTATATTTTCTGAAACCTAGAAAAAGTAGTGTGTTTTCAGACACATGGGCCAACAGGATGATTGCAGTATTAGCAATTATGTTTCTATAGCATCAGGTATGTTTCCTTAAAAATGAGGGGTCCATTAATGTAAAGGCTCTTAAAGCTTGCTTTCTGTTGACCTCAGTTTACACCATAATTTCTGTCAAGACAGTGTGTCACGTGCTATTTCAAGAGGGCCAGAGAATACACTTCAAAATATAGCAGGGCCATTCCTTAGTGAGCCCCAGGGCTTGAGTATCTAGATTTCACAGATCCTGCTGGTTTTTAAGGCTTTGTTAATATGATTGTGTTTAACTAAATACGCTTTACAATACAAACAATGTAAATTCCTCCTCCCCCTCCAGTATAAAATGTGTGGGTAAATAATACTCAGATGTAAACCTGCAGATTTTAGACAAGAGATCAGTACAGTTCCACTGACTAGAAAAAGCACTGATTCCAAAGGGATGGTCTTCCAAAAAATTACTTTGTCAGGACATTTTGACCCTGTCCTCTGCTAGGTGGTAAAAGGTCTCTCCTAAGCCTCAGAAGCCCCATAGGTCAATCTTGTAAAGAGTTTGGTAAGTTTTTATAGTGTGGCATCTGGACACTTTTACCTCTCTGGACCAGATGATCAGGGACTCCGTTTACCCCTGTCAGCCGTGCCTGCTTCGGCTGATAGAAGCATATTGTGCACAGGTGGTGTGTTCTGTTTATATTTTGTGATACTGTTTGACACTCAGAGCTGCAGACTAAAGTTCCTAACGTGGGTATGTGCTGTATAAACATACAGTACAAAGGAATGTGGTGAATTTATTTTTAAGTATGAATGAGACCATGTAAGGAGCATCTTGTTCTGAATAGATGTGTAGAGTCTGTGCTCAAAAACTTCTGTGTTTATTCCAGTAGTTACAGTTGGTCCAACAGAAAATATTGCCTCTCTTTAACAGTGTTCTGATTATTTCTGCAGACCCTCTTGGCTACAAAAACTCTACTACTGTGCACTGATTCATCAGATTTAGAAAGCATTTGCAGCATGTAACTATAACTTTTCAAACTTTCTCGATTTGTATTTGTTCTTTATCTTTTAAGACATTTGAAGAGACTACAGAAGATCAAAATAATTCCAAAATGATTGAAGGGAAAAATCAGAAAAGTCTAGAGAAGCCAAAGGACTTTAAAGAAAGGTACACTTAAAAATGCTTTCTTTCCCTTGCTTTCATACAGAGTACTATCTTACCGTTTACACAAAGGCTGACACAAAACACAAATTGTTGCTGAATAATGACTGGCAAGCTTCTCTAACTCTGGTCATGTGATTTAATTATGTCGTTTTAAAAGTTTTATATTTCTTGGGGTTAAGATACTGGCAAATTTTGATTCTTGGAAGCTAAATGTATCTGGAAACATACTATTCAAAAGTATTTTGTAGAAACCTTTGCTCCTCACAGCTGCTGTTGATAGACGGACGTGAACAGTTTTACGAGTTTTGAACACAACTACAGTGACTGTGCAGTCAGAGATAAAATACATTAACTCTACTAAATGCATATCTGGGGGAAAAAAGAGTCAGGGTTTCACATGAACCTTTGCTCCTCACAGCTGCTGTTGATAGACGGACGTGAAGAGTTTTACGAGTTTTGAATACAACTACAGTGACTGTGCAGTCAGAGATAAAATACATTAACTCTACTAAATGCATATCTGGGGAAAAAAGAGTCAGGGTTTCATTTGCCTTCAGCTCTGAACTACTTAAGAAATTTAACTATTAACTTAGTTCTTAAAAACAAACATGAGTGAAAGTTTCGTAGACAGGATTAATGGCTTAGTAAATTAATCAGTGGTCATTTACAACTGGGACTCACTTTAATATAAGATCAATTACAATGACTGAAAATCACCATCAGGACTATCTTGCACTTACCTGGAGTCCTTCTGAATGCAGAAATATCACCCTTAGAGCTGATGCTTTTAAACCAAAATCCATTTTAAAATGGTCCAAAAGACTTTGTCCAAGTGATTTTACAATAGGGTGTTCTTGAAAAAGAAGCTTTTTAGGGCTTTAAATAGGGATTTAGTGGACTATATCTATAGAAATGTGTCATCTATGATTTTAGTCATCCCTAGGAGCCTTTCCACAGGCGCATTTTAAGTCTTTAATATCTTCTTACAGACCTATGAATTATACGGATGAATAACTTTTTGTGGCTTAAGCCTTTACATGCATTCTACCTTCTTATATTAGCTTCTTGTAATTGGCAAGACCTCAGAAATATAGGAAAGCAAGAAATCCACCTTAGTTTTAAGACTAGGTAAAAAAAAGATGGGAGGCACTCCCTTTGACTTCTCAAAAAACCCATGTATGTTCAGTCTGCAGAAAGCAAAAAGGCAGAGATCTGTGCTCTGCACGTGGAAGTGTAAGAAGCACTCAGTCAGAGGCTCCTCATGGAAAAGAATTCACAGAGTGCATTGCTAGACCTGCCATGACTCCATGTCATGGAATCTTAAGGTCTTTGTACTTTCACCTGAAGTTGTGCCTCAATTGCATATAAATAGATCATTCTGGTGCTCTTTACTGAAGCGATAATTCCATGGCTTGCATCATGGTTATAAGATGTTGCAAACATTTTACGCAATCCTAACTCACATTGCCATTTAACCTCCACATATACATTTACATGATACAGCATATGGTACCAGACCATGACCTGGTTATTAATTAATACGTTTTTCCTAGAGTAAATTTTAAAGCTTAATTATGTCAAAGATAACCATAGCATGAAGGCTTGTAGAAAATGGTATAAAAATTGTTTTCAGAAATCCCCATTTGGCATTGGTATATTAAAAAAAGGTCTTCACTAGAAAGCATAGAAGTGTCTGATTAAGTAACTACCGATGTTAAAAATGGTCATATTATGAATATGTGATTATAAACACCATGAAAAAACAGACAGAAAAGGTGCTAACATAATGAGTCATACGAATTAAAACCTTGGCAGACTCAAGGCAAAGTACAAAAATATAAGAGTAGAATATGGGTACCAAAGGCAGTAGTCTTGTGAGGTGTTCTGCAGTCGCTATGAGGTTGCTACCAAGCAAAGAGAACTTTGTGAAGAAAAGGAGATATCTTAATCTTCTGCCACAAAAGAAGAGGAAGAATAATAAAAAATAGCAGTTGTACTGATGAACTAATGCAGACCAGCATGAAACCAGCAGCATCAAGGGAAAGAACTGAACAGAGCCATGAAAGCACTGAGCAGAGCAATGTACAAATTAATACTCATTAAATGCTTTAGAGGGCTAGAAGACAGAAAGCCAACTTTGAAGTTAATAAATAGGTGCTGATATATATGTTCTCCTTTGGGCAGAAAGATGTCAGGGTAACTGTTCTTTTAAAAGGCTTCAAACATTTTAGTTTGAATCACTTACTGCTGGACAGCTAGTCATTGATGAGGCTGACAGCAAAACACAGATTCCTCATCTTATTCCAGCTGTTTTCTCTGATTAGTGGGCTTTCATAGTTCAACAGACAAGTATCGTAGTTAAAATTTCCAGATCAAGAGTTCTAATTAATCACCGAATAGGACTTGACTATTTTGAAGCTCTGGTCTTGATTTTTCCATAGAGATTATTACATAAGGAGGCTGACATCTTGAACTGTGCTTTGGCTTATATCATGTTCATTCTCTCTGCTTTTGTAAAATGATTGTGAGAGCAAACAGAATTTGGGTAATTTATTTTCTTTATTTTTTAAAATGTGATTATCTATTAATTCCACCTCTAAATAGCTAAAATATCTTATATTCCAAGTGAGAGATTTTTGCTAAAACTTCTTGTAAAGGATATTCCATGGAGGATTATTGCAGATCTTTTGGTATCTTTGCATTACAAGTGATTAGCTTTTACTGATCAAGGGAACAAACTTTGTAATACAGTTCTTGGAAAAATACTTATAAAGCTGGTTTTGGACTTCTAACTGTAAATATATATGAAGAGTCAGCTGTGTGCTGACCACAGCCTCATAGGCAGTTAGTAGTTACTAGTCATTATGGCAGTTAGTTATTAAATAAGTCCTGCTTCCAAAAGGACTTATTGGCATCTGCCTGATGAGGAATGCTGACCGTGGCTTCAGTAGAGATCCCTGGTAAATACCACAGTAGCAAGTGTGATTCTTCATATGCAATTAAATACGCTTGATTCCTGTAGTGAAGATAAGATCATATTAATCTTTGGGCTTCAATATGCTACAGAGAAGAAGCTACTGCTAAGGAGATGGGATTTTATTTTGCCTTAAGAATATCTATTTTTTTCTTTGCACTTCAGTTAAAAAAAAAGTTATCTATTTTGCCGTATGGATCAAGATAAAGATTTTTTTATCTACTCAGATGTCTACTAACAATGAAATAGAGAAAAGAAGAGAAATGATCTTTCTTGTTACAGCAATTTGGAGTATTTTCAGCTTCAATATGCAGTTTGATTTTGTCAGAGAAGTTGCGCGTGTTGGTTTTTTTTCAATAGAGTTTGTGGGGAGGGAAGGGAGCAGGTGTATTGCATATGCATAAAGTTTAATTGCAAGTTCTTTTGGGAGGTTTTGTTACTTAAAAAATACCTAACTTCAGAGCTTTTGAGTCCTGTTTGTAACTCTGCCACTGATATATTCTTCTGAATAGATACGCCCAGTAAAAGAATATGGAGAGTGAAATTTTAGAAATACGGAGTTGTCTGATAGGCTTTACAGAAGCACATGGAAACTGACTCCAGAAACTTTTAAACAAGTTCTGTAAAAACAAAATGCTTTATGGCAATCTAACTCATGACCTCAGCAGCAGCAACCTTGTTCAATTCATTTTTGAACAATGATTGTGGTGAAGTGGCCAAATAAGCCATTTTAATCAAAGTGAAACAGTTTTAGGCAGGGTTCTGTGCTTAGCTCTGTTTTCACTTCTCCTTGTTTTTGCACTTTCTGCATCTGAATTTAAAGATACGCCAGCCATACACACATATTATTTCCTGTAGTACTCATTCTTGACACAGGTAATATCTATAATTACTGTCACTGAAAGAAATGCAGATTCTTTTTAATCTTTTATTATTCTTGAGTTTTTGATTGATGTATTACGGAGTCATGGAATTGTCAGAGTTGGAAGGGACCTCTAGAGATCCTCCAGTCCAACTCCCCTGCCAAAGCAGGGCTGCCCAGAGCACATCACTCAGGAGCATCCAGGCGGGGCTTGAAGATCTCCAGAGAAGGGGACTCCACACCCTCCCTAGGCAGCCTCTGCCAGGGCTCTGCCACCCTCACCCCAAAGAAGTTCTTCCTCACATTGGAGTGGAACTTCCCATGGCCCAGCTTGTGCCCGTTGCCCCTCGTCCTGTCACTGGGAACCACTGAAAAGAGCCCGGCTCCAGCCTCCTTCAACCCACCCTTTAGATACTTGGAAGCATTACTAAGGTCTCCCCTCAGCCTTCTC
>NW_015090790.1:504430-554449 GCF_001431845.1 Calidris pugnax | reverse complement strand
CTCTCAGCCTTTCCTCATCAGGGAGATGCTCCAATCCCTCCATTGTCTTGGTTGCCCTACACTGGACTCTCTCCAGCAGTTCCCTGTCTCTCTTGAACTGGGAGCCCAGAACTGGACACAGGATTCCAGTTGTGGCCTCCCCAGTGCAGAGCAGAGGGGGAGAATGACCTCCCTCCACCTCCTGGCCACACTCTTCCCTACGCAGCCCACGATCCCACTGGCCTCTTGGCCACAAGGGCCCATTGCCGGCTCATGGAGAGTTTACTGTCCACCAGGACCCCCAGATCCTTCCCCTCAGAAGTGCTTTCCAGCAGGTCCATACCTAACCTCTATTGGTGCCTGGGGTTCTTCCTCCCCAGGTGCAGGACCCTACACTTGCCCTTGTTGAACCTCATGAGGTTCTTCTCTGCCCAGCTCTCCAGCCTGTCCAGGTCATGCTGGATGGTGGCACAGCCCTCTGGGGTGTCAGCCAGCCCTCCCAGTTTGGTGTCATCAGCGAATTTACTGAGGATACACTCTTTCCCCTCGTCCAGGTCATTGATGAATATGTTGAACAGGACTGGACCGAGTGTTGGTCATAGTTTGTTTGGTCTCAGTCCAACAGAGCACTGGGTGTGACGACAGTCCTTTTCATCAGTTACTTAACCGAGGGGTGTTCATGGTTTTATGTCATTGCAGTTGTGCATGTTGTTAGTTTAATGTGTTGTTAGGTCCATGTATCTTAACCGGTGCTTCTAGCTTGGTATTTTTTTAGTAGTGTTGCTAATTTTACTCCACACTGCCTTATAAAGTGCATCCTACATTTTATCTTATTTTTATTTATGGAAAAATTGCAGGAAGAACAAAAAGACTGTCTTAATTGTTCATTTGTCCTGAATAGCATTGTTTAGTCAGCTGTAAACCAGATGTTGCAGTTAGCAGCACAGAGGTGCTACGCAGGAATGCAAGAGAGAAAACAAAATATGACTCATTATTTTAAAAAATGGTAAATGTTCCTTTGTCAAATAGTGACTTTACCCTGCATTGTTCTGCTAACCTTTGTCTTTCTACACTGTAAAAGGCTATTTACCCTGCACACATAATTACTCCACAAGTGAAAACATTTGCTGCAGTTTTCTCTTTTGTGTTTGTATAGTGTGAGTATTCCAGACAATCTCAGGGGGAGAAAAAGTGTTTTTAAATGTGAAAATGTGGTTTCAGAACTGCAATAATGAAGTACTTTGATTAAAGTGTCAAACCCCAAACTAATAGTACTTGAAACTGACAAAATTTAAGTCAGCGATGTTCTTATGGTTAGCTTATTACTACTTTATGTCATCTTCTTTCAGTCATATTCTCTGTCTGATATTATTTAAAGAAAACTTCAATTTTTATCAGCTGCTGGAGCTGAAAGAGATAGACCCTTCTTGGCAGCATGCATCTCCCTTGAAAACTCTACTTATTTGAAACAGTTGTATTTCCTGATTTCCTTTGTTTTGCAATTGTTAACTTTTTTTAAAAAATTATTTTTTTTAGGATATTTGATGAATGTGAGCACCCATCTTTCCTAAATGAGAAACAACAACTGTATAAACCATTACATGTCCCATGCATTCCTCGGAAATTAGTCCAGTCTGTACAGAGTATTAGATTCTCAATGCAACGGACAGAAACAGGTGCGGTGTGTTTAAAATTATCTTTTTCTGAGAATTTTGATTTATTTTGTGTAAATGAATGGAAAGCATGATAACAAGTGTAGCATACTGCTCTTACTGTGATAGTTGAAGCAAGACTTCCAATGGAAGTTGGATACTTATGTGTCTTTATGTTCTGAAAATCTTCTGTGTCTGATTTCTCTCTTACCTGTGCCATGAGTAAAGTAACATGACAGGTGTACCTGATCCATAGTATCAGAAAAATCTGAAACATAACTTTAGCACTGTTTGCATACACACAGAAAATACTGAGTATTGTTTGCAGTATATTGATTGATACTTACATATTTTGTGATAATTTTCTTTTAGTTCTGTATGAACAGGAAAATTTGTAAGCTTTGTTCCCAAATTCAGTTTAACGATGCCATGCTTTGGATGCTTAATTCTATTGTCAATATTAAGGAATATTTGTTAATTTAGGGAGAGAAGACAAAGGAAAACCTACGGAATGTTCAGTGGCCACTAGCAGTTCCTCCAGCCTTGCAGAAAATTTGTCACAGGTATGCAGCTTTCCCACTAGTAAAAACATGAGATTATATAATCTGTTTTATGTGGTTGTTTAAATTTAAAACATTTCAAGTACACTTAGTGCTATTATAGCTTACAGAAAACTTGTTAACACTGTAACCAGGATGCTAATCTTGGTAATCTGTTATTACTTGATAATAATAATAAAAATATTTCTTTGGTGCTATTTCTAATTCAACTGAAAATATGCATGTTCTTACGAAGTGCAACTGGTAGTCACAGTAAGCATTCTAATCCAAATTTGAGGTAGACTGTCCAAATAATTTTGTATAGTAGTTTTTAAAATTTAGAATAACCTTTGTAGATTTGCTTTTTGTATGTAGCCAATTTCTGGAATTCTAAAGGAGGAACACAATCTTCTATTACTGATTAATTGTCAGCCATCTATTCCATAATGAAGGATTTCATAAAGGATTAAACATGCAGGATGCTATACAGGACCACTTCCAGTTAGCAGGTCAATTCTGAGGTTTAACCAGAAGCAAAAATATGGGCTAAGCAGAATAAAACCACGAGCAGCATTGCTTTCTGCACTTGAGGAGTCCACAACTACGTTTTCCATCTCTCACCCATAAACAAATAGTTCCTGTGGCACTTTTTGGAAAAGGTGAAGTGTATTGCAGCTTAATATCTTAAATATACATGCACAATTCATACATACACGATAAACCAATTCAGAAACAAGTTGGAGGAACAATTTTTGCAGTTATGAAAACCACTAATGAAATCTCATTAAGTGCAAGAACGTTCATAGGACCAATAGATTGTAAAAGTATAAAAGGAGTACTCAGGTAAGATAAGGCTGTAGAAGATCAAATGAATAGTTTGCAACTGTGCTTGCTGTGCAGAAGCTTGGGGAAGTTTCCTATCAAAACATTTCTGTGTAAGAGACATCTCACTGGAGCTGTTTAAAACCAAATTTTAATGGAACAACAAAAATCAAGTAAAAAATTAACAGAACTGATTGTGATTTTCTTAAGAATTTCAAAGGAACTCAAGGATAAAGTGAGTGGATTACAAAATGTTTTAGAGTGGAGCCTGTGGTAGAAGAAGAAGCCTTTGTAAGACAGCATGGAACAAGACCAGAAGAAATTTCAAGCAATTCTGATTTGTGGCCGGCTGAGGGAGTTGGACATGATGAGGATGATGGAAGGGCTGTTGCCAGGGTAATCCAGAGATGAAGAGGGGAATCTCTGACCTAGAATTGCACTTAGAGAATAGTGGGAAGCACTAAGTCAAGGTTAAGGGAACTTTAAGAAAGGGTGACAACAACAAGGAAAAGAAGATGGAGTCCGAGGAAAAATAAAAAGATTGGAAGAAAGGAGGTTGCTAGGCTTCAGAAAAGGAGTGCTGTAAACTACAGGAGTTGAGTGGCAGACAGATTCTGCAAAACCAGCCCTTTTGTCCCCTGCTCTGACTTGATTTCAAGTTGATAACATTTTGCAAATTAATGCCAAACCGCAACTAGCAGCTCCCTGGGAAATAGTATGTTATCTGATGCTGAGGCGTAGATTCTGGGTGCCACTCTGCTCTTTAGGCACAAGTATATGTAAGAGTTAGGGGTTCTGATCTCATGAAAATCTGTGAGGCGGGAGTATTTCCATGTTTTCTGCAGTTTTTCAATCCAAACAGGAGACACGCTCGCTGATGTTCATACTCCCTTTGGCCTTCGGAGGTGGAGACAGGCCTGGCTCCAGCGCTTCCTGTCTTGGCAAGCAGGACCAACCTGGCCACAGCAGTAGAAAACCTGGATGAAGTTTGTAAATTATGTAATGTCATTTGTACGACAGAAAAGTTGATTATTCACCTCTAGCAATTGATGCTGTGAATGAAATTTTATAAAAAATTATAGAAGTTGGTTTGGGTATCATGCTGTTAAAATGTAGGTAAAGCAAAGATAAGCGAAAAAGTTTTATGTTGCCTGAACCCTAAAGAGAGGTTAAAAGAAGGGATTTCCACAGTCTAAGGAGAAGTCAGAGTGATACTGTTGAAGCGGCAATTTCATATGATGCTTCATTTGAATTTTTTGCTATGTTTTAGATGATTATTGACACTTCAGGGACTAATAATCCACAAATTGCCCAAGTTCCATCAATAGCAAGCTTACAAAACCAAATGCAATTCAGGTAACTTTTCTGTAAAAAAGTTGTTTTCATTCTTGAGATTAAGGTTTATGGAAATAATCCATATTCAGACAAACAATTTTTCTCTTTTAGACTGGCAGTTCCTCCAAAGCAGACAAGTTCTAATCAACAGTTTGAGAATGAAAATGCAGTCACAGGTAAAGTACCACTGTCATTTTTTTAATAGGATGTGCAGCATCACGTAAGTATAGAACACAAAATTATAGGGGCCAAATTTTCATTCTGGTATTAAGTGGGCCATCACTTAATATTTCTTTTATTATTTAGTATTCCTTTTTGCTTTTGATTATTTAGTTCAAACTTTGAGTATAGCAGACAGGCAGTATCCTAATTTAAATAGAGACTGAACTGCTCAGTAGTGTGGGTTTCGTTCTGCATTGACCATTGCTAATGAAAGGAACCTTCCAGTATGTCTTGTAAATCCATGCTCTAGGCTCAAATTACTTGTGTAAGATGAAATCCAGTCCTAAAATCTGCCCAGAAGGCATGAGGAAATGCAAATGAAAGGGATATAATAAACTCAGTAATTTAGGAATCTTGAAGCATCAGATTAAGATTATTAAAGGTGAAAATTAACTTGAGAAATACTTACAGAATACTTACAGAAACAAAACAAAGTTTTTACAAATACACCTATAGGTTTTGAAATCATGAGGCACTGAGCTTCAGTTTAAATATATTTTTTTCTAATTATACTGCCAATCTAGATGCATGTCAAAAATTATAGTCTATTTCCTTATAAACAGGATCCTAGTTATGTGTCCTGAAACGTAGGATCTTAACCCACAGTGCCTGAAATGTCACGTGGTCTGAAGCTTAGAGCAGGAAGTCTGATAACATTCTTCTCATTTCTCATCCTGACTTTTGTCCAGCTCTTTAAGATACACTTCATTAGTGTCGTAGGGATGTGCTTTTTATATTGTTTCCACCTGGTTTCTATTGACTGGCACTCTCAGAGGGCAATAGCTGGATTAGACAAACATAACACTCTCAGGGAACAATAGCTGGGTTTGAAGAACACACTAAACCACATGAAGCAGCCGAAGCGTTGCTTTAACTGTAGCGAGTAAGTGACAGAAGGAGATGTAACTATTGTGGGCATAGCCACAAAGTGGGTTATTATGAAAACTACAGTCAGGACACTTCCTTTCCAGTAGCAATGTCATGTTAGTAAACCTTTCTCAAGAATTCTTTCCCACAACGTAGTTTTTATTTATGCATTTCAAATGCTGTTATGATACAAGCAGTGCTGCCTTTTCTGTATAGCAAATCAAGAAGCCAAATGTGGTGATAAAGAAGCAGAAGATGAGCCAAAGGATTCCTCATATGTACCTCAAGTAAGCAAAGCATTACTTTTGACAAAAAGTAGGTCAAGAATTCTTTCCCACAACGTAGTTTTTATTTATGCATTTCAAATGCTGTTATGATACAAGCAGTGCTGCCTTTTCTGTATAGCAAATCAAGAAGCCAAATGTGGTGATAAAGAAGCAGAAGATGAGCCAAAGGATTCCTCATATGTACCTCAAGTAAGCAAAGCATTTCTTATGTCAAAAGTAGTTATTTTGTTTAGAATAGCCGAACTATCTTGATGTATTTGAATCTATTGGCAAGAGATAAGTCTCGGAAATTGATGAAGTGACTCATCATAAGGCACCCAAAAGGTAAGAAGCCAGTCAGTGCCTTCTGATTAATACTTCTGATCATTGTTCTTGATCGTGTCATAGGCTATTTAGGATGACTACCCTAATCCTATGCCCATCGGAGTTTTTGTATAAATTGGTGCATATCATTTTCATCAGTGTGAGCTGCTGAAACAGTTTTAAAAAATGTTTGCATTTGAAACTCATTTCTCCCCAAATCCCATAGTGAATAGGCTGTGTGCTGGCTACAGAGTCCGTGTGGCTCCAATGGCACTGCTTCTACTAGCTGTGCCTGAAAGTGAGATCAAGCTCACCAACCCTGCCATAATAATCAAGCCAGTTGTGTGAACAGCTTGCATACATAGGTGATACCAAGATGTGGGTTAACGCTGGCCAGCAGCTAAGCACCACGTAGTCTCTTGCTCGTTCCCCTCCACAGTGGAATGGGGAAGAGAAGCAGAAGGGTAAAAGTTCAAGAATCTGGGGGCTGAGATGAAGACAGTTTAATAGGTATAGTAAAAGCTGTCCTAGCTAGCAAAACAAAATAAGGAATACATTCACTACATGCTGTCTGCAGGCAGTTGTTTAGCCATTTCCAGGAATGTAGGGCGTTGTCACACATAATGGTTACCTGGGAAGACAGATGCCATAATTCCAAAGATCCCCCCCTTCCTCCTTCCCCACAGATTTTATTGCTGAGCATCATGTGGTGTGGAATACCCCTGTGGTCAGTTGGGCTCAGCTGTCCCAGCTGTGTTCCCTCCCAGCTTCTTGTGCTCTCCCAGCCTACTCACTGGCAGGCCAGCATGAGAAGCAGAAGACCTTGACATTGTGTGATCACTGTTCAGCAATAACTTAAAACATCCCTGTGCTATCAATGCTGTTTTCCTCACAAATCCAAAATACATCATCATGCAAGCTATGAACTCAGCCAAAACCAGTACACAAGATCAAGTTTGAGATATTCCTCATCTTCTGGTTGGCCCACTACAGGCTGATGCCTGCAGGCAGCTGGTGGAGAAGAATGTTCTTAAAACAATATTGACTCCGGTGGGAAGTGCTCCACAGAATCCAAGTGTATGTTCTCATTTAACATTTTCTGAGGAAGACAAAATATCTCAGTCAACTGAAATGTATTCTGATGGTGATGTTCCTTTATTTCACTAGGGAGTATCAAGAGGATTCCAGTGTAACTAAGCATTATGCTAAGACGAACTTTAGACTGAAATAGCTATTTTATTCAAAATCGGTGTTTTCAGTCAGTTCACGAGTTTCTTTGGTTTTTGGATGAAAATTTTCATATATAGTTTCATTCAAAGGAGTCCATTTTCAGTTAGATAAATTAAGGTTACAGTTTAAAGTATGGGGAATATGTCGCTGTGACCACTTTCTTAAAATTCTTTTATTTTTCATGAGAATAAAAATAACTAACTAACCCTAAAACATACAATGAATATGTTTATAGGTAAATGGATGAATGATATTTTGGGAAATTTTATATGCCATAAACATTATTGTGTATTTCTTTTTAAAAGGACATACAAACATGTTTTAAGTCAAATGAAGATATTCCTGATGCAGCAGAAGAAAGTGCAGAACATTTTCTAAGAGCACCTGAAACACCTGAGTTTGTAAGAACATCTGACTCAAAGGGGAAGAAGCCACAGTCTTCTAAAACACCTCCATTTGACTTGTATGATTTCAGCTTTTATTTAGATTTTGAGCAAAGTAGTATTGATCCATGTTGTATAAACATTTGCATTGCTTTTGAAGGATACTATAGGAAGGCTTCTTTAGAAAACTTTTCTGAAAATATTCAGATTTTTTTCTGTGTCATGCTAGGTAATTTATTACATTTTCTTCTTACGGTATCATTTCTGCTTGAAGCTGTTTTGAAAGAGGGTGTCTCTGCTTAGAAATATATGAGACACAGGTTCTTTGTAGCTCCTTTGCTAAAATTGTTGTATTTTCCTGCAGTTGTATTTGTTACATCATTTGCTATCTTTAGACGGTTTTTTTGGTAAAAGGGTAGGGAATTGGTAAAAAAAACCACCTTATGTTGCTTTAAAGATTTGTGTTACCTGTTCTGTGTTGCAAGAAGCAGTTATTGATGGAAGCGATAGGAATTTAAAAAAAAGATAAAGCACAAAAAGAAAAAATAGGAGAAAAAAAGCCATCTACACTACTTTTAAAAAGTATTAATGTAACTTCTTCCTTTCTGTCTTTACAGCATTCACAATTTAGGTGCTGAAGAAGGAACATCAAAATCTCCTGCTTTCTTTCCTCTCATGAACTTCTCCCAGAAGTCACCTGGCTTTAATTTATTTGATTCTTCTGTGTTTGGGGCAGAAAACTCATCTGATGAGGTAAAAATGAGTATTTGAGAATATTAAATTTCCACAAAGCAACGTATTCTAAGAAAACAGCATTGACAGTGCATGAGATTTTTCAGACTGGTTATCTTTGTAGCAAATAATTTTCTTACTAGCTTGCTTAATTTTACATTTGATATCCTTTGAAAATGCTTATCTCCTTTCCTGGCGATCTCCTGATGAAGTATGAATCTTTCCCATAGGAGCAAGATTGGATCTTGTGCAAATATACAGGTGACTAGATGCACAAATAGTCTTCCAGTTCAGTGCTGCAATGCAAAACTTTAGGTACCCTAGCAGAATTCACAGCTCACAGGCCTATCCTGTGTGGTTTTGTCTTGCTGAAGTGGGGAATCAGGCACTTAAATTTTTTCTTTTTCCCCTCCATTTTTCACACTGAGAAAAGGAAGAAAGGACTATTAGGAATATTGAAGAGCAAATATGGATTAGCTACACTTAAATGGAAGAGATAGGTAGGCAACTAATTGGAACAGGGATTGGAATCCAGGTCTTCCTTTTCATTTGCAGGTTCCCTAACTACAGCATTCTAGAGTCATCTTTACTTTCATGGGCTAATAGATGGATAGATAATTGGGTATTCCAGATAGATGCGTGTCAGTGCATAGTGCAATGGTGCATATCACTCCCTGGCAATGTAGATTCAAACCCCATTATGCAAATAAGGTATCTGCTATTTCAGTGGGTGTGCTCAGTCTTGAGGTTACTAGATAAAAGCTGAGGGAAGGAAGAGGGAAAGTGCTGCTATATTTTGTGTTTGGCGAGGTGCGTGTTGTTGATAACTCCTAGCATCAGCTGTGTGTAGGAGAGAATACACTGGTGAGTAGTTTGTGAATTGTTTAGGAATGAGGTAGGTGTTAAGGCACCTAGTGCTATTGGAACCCCTGTTATTTTGTGCCTGCTCAGTGGCAGAAACCAAGAATTTACTAGTCTGTAGCAGTCATATTAGAGGGGAGTGTTGAAGGACTTAAGTATCTGTTATAAATCTACCCTAAGAACTCCTCTCAAGAGTGATGAGTGGTTATTCTGCTACTTTTCCTGGCAATGTTAGGTCCTACTCAATAGACAGTAATTATGTTGCTGCTTAGAGGTTTTCTAAAATGTCACAGAATGAAATAATTTTGAATCTTTGCAGTTTAAAAAAGAGCAGCAAACCAAATCAGATTTTGGTTTGTTCTCCATCTGATGTACTTTCCAGAAGAATGGAGGGAGTGTGTTTGCAGATGTAAGCAAATATAATCAAACTGTACCATCAAAGCTTACCGTTCAACTTTAGGGATTGATATGTACATTTGAATGCAGATTTTGTGAAGGCTACTAACATTCACTGTGTGGTCTTTCTCACAAAAAGTGAATGAACTTATTACATATCAGCATTAGAGCTTATCTTTAGCCTTTCTCATTTGTTAAATGAATTGGCTGTTTACATTTCAGACAGAAGAAGGTTATTCTGTGGGATACTTGAACCCTCTGTCCCCACACAAAGATATCGGTAAGTCTGAAAATCATGTGTACTTCTGTATGCCAGCTGTCTTCTACTCGTGCTTGTGTGACTGACAAGCTTGTGATCCTGCTTAACAGGGCACCTTTGGTTGTCTAAAAAGATGTTCAGTTGTAATATTGTAGTTCAGTGGTTTATTGTGCTCATTGGTCTTTTGACTATCATAAATCTTTCCCTGGCATGTTTGGCTTTAAATGTATGAGATGTCATGAAAAAAGAGGTATGAGAAAAAGACAAATAGGCGTAGTGTTAGGTGTGATTGAAGCAAACTGAGATGACCTGCAAAGGAGAAGAAAAATTTAAGTGTCAAAGCTTTCATTGGTAAAAAGAAATGCTCTTTTAATATAAAAAGCTACAGTACTTGGTAAATACTACCTTCAACTTAAGGCCACCAGCTTAGAGTTGGAAGAGTACATATCTTGGGTTTTTTTCACCCTCAATTAAAATGAAAATAAAGTTTCCATTTGGTTAAAGAAATGTTGATAGTAAAGTGACTTCCATCAGTTCAAACTATTGGAGGCACACAATGTTAGAGGGGAGAATCAGACTTAATAAACAGTATCTTCTACTCATACTGAGTCACACACATTTGCGCGTTCTGTGTGATATCCTGGCTTTGCTGAAGTAAAAGGCCAATTTTTCATGATACCGATAGGATCAGAACTTACTCTTGATCAAATGGTTTTCCAAAGGGAACTGTAATCTGCTCTTCTTTTGAGGTGCTGCAAGTGCAAAGCCACTTTTTTGAAGTGTATGAATGTAAGGTTGTACACATACGTAACTGTCATAGAGAAAAGTGTACGAATTTTGTTACTAAATATAAAACTGGTGTGGTTTTCTGTCAGTATCTTTGTTGCTCCAGGTATTTCAGTGGTTGATTGTACCGTTCTCTAGAGAAGAAATAATCTGCAAAAATGTATTAGTTTACAAAGACCTCTGTTGCTTTGTATTCAAAGGATTTCACCCAGTCTATCGTGCAGAAGTGTTTTGTTCTAAGTCATTGAAGTACTTCACACTTCATTCTGTGTAGATTCTAATAATGCCCTCCTTGAAGTGCCATTTCTAGTGCAGGAATAGGCACGCAATGGTGGGCTGATACGCAGCAGGTGCTGGGAGTACAATATTATTAAAGAAACATGTTAAGCTGAATGCAGTATTCTTTCAGCAAGATTTAATCTAATAATAAACCTAATCTGTATTCCATGTAGGAAGCTTGTTTGGGAAATCAGAAAGTGAGGATGCATTTGCCTTTCCCTTTCCCTCGGAATCGACTTCTCATGCATTTGGAGATGGAAAAGATGACTTCAGTTTTTCATTTGCATTTGGACAGGATCAGAGATCATCACAGTCTCCTTCTGTGAAAGGTTTTCATTCTTCCTTACAAAATACAAAGCCATTTACATTCTTTTGAATACCTTTGACTTCCTTTTAAATTCTTTTCCTACTTAGCCTTGACAAATGTTTTCAGTTTCTTAAGTTAAAGTACAAAGCATTTAATGTTCTCTTTTCATCTTGTGTAAGAATACATTATTGCATTTGCTGCAAGAGCATGTGTATGTTCATCAGGCACACACACTTTGAGATGCAACTTTTATTTTTTCTTTTTTACTTTCTAAATATGTTGTTCTCATAAAATGTTTTGATATGCTCATGCTAAATTGGCACTTACAAGCAGCAGAAATATCATTTTAGAGTAGTGTATTGAGTTAATTCAGTATCTGTGTGAGAGCATCTAAACTTCTAGATGAGTACTTTCAGCCTCTGATATAAACTAAATAGCTTACAGAAAGTGTTAGTGAGATTAACTGTTATTATAGCAGTAAAAGTTGAATTTGAGTTGAAGGCCATGTTCTTTAATTAGCTGTTACACATAGAATATTTATAAAATTTTTGAAATAAACGTTTTTGTTAATTTTATGCAAAGTTTTGTAGGTATTTCTTAATATCAGAAGTTAAATAATGTTGCAATTGTAATACATAGCATTTCAACTTCTGTCTGTTGAACTTGAAACGCTGAAAGCGAGTTCTTTCCTCTTTATATAGAATCTTTCCAAAAAAGATACAAAAGCAGACAGTTCCCCAAGTCTGCTTGTGGTCAGTACACGTGTATCCACCCGTCCTCCACAGATGTCTTTCCTTACGGAGCAGCTGGCTGTGGAGCTGGTATTTGGCGTAGTGTTTTAGGGTACACTACTGGCAGATATTCTGAGATCATTTAGGAAGCCAGAAAGTACAATTTTGTTTTCTCAGTTGTTCCATAACTGAAACTTGCTTTTCCATGTCTCTGACACTGCAGTCCGGTAGTCAAGGCTGCTGGCTGAAGTGGGTGAAATCATAGGTCTAGGTTCTGGATGTTTACATACACAAATGTGACGGGCTGATTAATAACACAAAAGAGAAAGCTACTTCAGAAAAGGCGACCACTCAGTATTTGGGATACTTTTCTGAGATCTAAGGGCAGGAACTCCTTATTGAAATTTTTCATTGGTATCTGTCAAATTCTGCCTAAAAATGATCCTCTGTTATTATGCCTATAACATCAATAGCAGCCGTGCTGCCAGATTGCTGAGACTAGTGTGTTTGTCACTGACCAATGTAATTCTGTTTTATCCTATACATCCCCACCTGACTGCATCCATCTCTGGTGTGAAATTGTAGACAGAGATCTTCTCGTGTAGTGGGAGCGGTTTGAGAGCAAATGAGCTATTTGCTCATTACCATTTGTTTGCAGTTATTGCCCCTGTGGTGCAGATGCAGTAAGTGCACGAGGTGCCTCACTCCTCAAAGCAGAGTCAGTGAATTTCATTTGTGTTGCTGTTGAAAGTGTGACAAGCTAACTTAACTTAGCTCACTCTGGACTCCAGTACCCGAGGAACAGGTATTACACGTGTGACTACAACTTCACCAGGAACCAGTAACCTCCAGCAGTGGGACAGCAATGGCAGCTGGGAGCTGTAATCTCTTAAAATCAGTGCAGCTGGCTGCCAAGTGGTGAGATGGTTCTACTGTCTACTTCTGATGTGAATCCTTGCAGGTGGGGGTTGCCTTTTTGTTCTGTCCTTACATTGCACCTGGTAAAAGAGAGTTCAGGTTCAAAACTGAGCCCTAAGGTAATAACAATAAAAGCCTCTCTTAAGTAAGCAAAGCCAGAATTTGACTTTGAATCTTATAGGAACATCTTAACCAGAAGGCAAATGTTTATTTAGGGCTCTGGTATCTTTACTGTTCCATTTAAGTTTTTAATGGCCTTTTTGACAGAAAACTACTTAACTTGAAAATTCCTTGCAAAAGGTAGTGACCACCCAGCACTAGGTCAGTGCTGGTTTAATACTTCATGCCACCAAAACGGTAGGAAATATCATGGTGTTTGAATAAATCAATCTTTGAATTTTTTTGAAAAAATATTTCTGAAGAGTGAAAAATGAAATTTGCTGTCTCACCTGCTACTGCCAGGAGGAAGACACCGATGTCTCAGTTTTCTTTCTCCCACGGAAATAATACTTATATGGAGATGTCATTTTTCTGATCAGAAATAACACAAAGAGCATTTCTCCACCTTTGCCTTGTTGTGCAAAGTGGTCTTCCAGTGAAAAAAATTCATTATAATTTGTAAGGTGATACAACACTTTGACTGGAGCCCCATTTTACTGTTAATTTTACTGATGCATAAATATAAAGCATGCTTGTAAGCAGTCTAGGATGTTTGGCTAACAAATAAGCAACAGCTAGACAGGTTTAATGCTAAAAAATTAGTTTAGAAACTAGGAGAAAACGAATGGAATGCCTTCCAGCAGTCTGGCATACAGCATTTATTTTAATGTAATGCTGTTTTATGGCTTCACACACTGCCTTTGATAGAAAATTAGACGTTCATCAAACTGTTCCCACTCAAAAATCAGAGCAAAAAATCAAATTTAAGAGCAATTTGTTAATTTTTAGTAACTTCAGTCTGAGTCTATCAATATAAAGCATATATGCACAGCATATCATTCTTTAGGACAAATTGCATTGTGCTGTTATATATAATGCTTAAGGTGATAAAAGCACAAGAGTTCCTTAATTTTATATCACAAAAACTGTTGAGTGTTCAAGTATGAATGCAGCATGTAGTATTGTTAAAATTAGTCTTTGCCATATTAAACTTTCAATTATAACACTGGGTGAATACTTTGTGTGTGGGGGAAGTCTACGCTGTGATGCTATATCCATATTTATCTCATATAATTGGTCACTCGTGTAGCAAGAGCAACCAGAAATCTGGGTTGGAAAAACTGCAGTGATACATGGGGCACAAAACCCATGGTGTTGATTAGAGAACATTAAACATAAGTAGTGGCTCTATTTTGAGCTGCCTGTTAAGATTAGTAGTAGGGTGCAAAAATTATCACCTGGTTATGTAAGCATCAAAAAATTAATTAAAACCCTGGTTTCAGTTGGAACTGTTTTCATTCTGAGTTGCAGTTTTTCCACACAATTCAAGAAAATCACTGTACTGAACGACTCTGAAATTCTCTATGTGGTTGCCTGCCAACTTTGGGCCCTATACAAAGGAAAAAAAAATGTTTCATTTTTCATTTCAAGACTATGAACATAATTAAAACGTGAAGTTGAAAGTAAAGGGACATCACTTCATATATGCGGGTAAATACAAACTTTGGGGGAAGGGGTAGAAGAATCATGGCTTCGTAAGAAAACAATCTTACACTATAGCAATAATACGCTTAAGCATTTCAAGGAAATAAGCTTTAAGTGCTACTTATTGTAACAGATTGGAATGTGTAGACTTACAGTATTAGATGGTAGTAATCTCCCCAGTGCAAGGCTGATTGCATGGCTAGCAAGAGTTGGCTAATCCTTTTCAGCCAATGGCATAAAACAAGGATTAGTTTTTCATTTACTGCAACTGAGTGGGTCATTAGGATCCAAAGACACTAATGAGCCTGAACAGGCAATT
Source organism: Calidris pugnax (assembly GCF_001431845.1). NCBI lineage: Eukaryota > Metazoa > Chordata > Aves > Charadriiformes > Scolopacidae > Calidris > Calidris pugnax. The sequence goes on along the minus strand of NW_015090790.1, from coordinate 539,598 downwards.
GGATTCCAGTTTCAAAGTTCTGGGCTAGTTAAAAAGGAGATGATTCTGTCTTTTAGTGATTTAAAACATGATGTTTCAATGACATTTTTCCTGAAAAAAAAATGAATGAAGGATATGACTATGGAACACAAACCTGGGATGTTGACTTTTTCTCTTGGAACTTGAGTTTTTGCCAGATTTGTTGCCTTAGAGGCTGAATGGCTCATTTAGAAATACCTCTGTTGCCTTGCTTTTATGTTCTGCTCTTGATGTCTCCAGAGTTGACACAAGTCACATGCAATCAAGTCTATATTCCTGGTGGACAGGCACTGTCCTAATATTCTCTGACTCACACCCAGGTTGTTTGCAGCTCAGCAGTTCTGCTTCCAGACACATCACTTCATGTTCTGATGCTAACATCTTGCTGAGAAATTGCCTCTTGGCATGTTGTTGCTTGAGTCCCGTACCTTGCTTGATTTGATGTGAAGATGATGCTCTTTTTAGCACTTGCTACACATTACCTTTGGAAAGGTAAATTTTTCCCCCCACCTCGCTACATCCCAGATTTTCTTCTTTTCAGTAATCACTTGAGTTCAGCAATAATAGGTGGCTTGTATTTGGTTTCATTCAAATCAAGAGGTGCTGCCAAAAGGGCATAAAAGAAAACATCAAAAGATGGACATTTCCATGTTAAAGACTGTTTAAACATACACAACAGGCAAGTACTTTGACTGTTATGATTCCCTAGGAGAAATAAAGTCAAATGTTTTTATAACATGAACTTAATTTTCTGTATTGTACCACAATCCACAAAGCAGCCACAAAGTTATTTCACGCAGCACAGGACTTGCTCCGTGGTCCTTTGAGATGTGGGTTGGGGAAAATCAGGGAAAGAAGTGTAGGGTTAAGTAAAAAAAGTTCTTGCTAGTAGGGAACCAGCTGTTATGACTGGTGGGAAGGTTGGTAGTTGACAGTCCATGAAGCTTGGTAGTTGACAGTCCATACTGAAAACTCAGTTTGGAGCTTGCAATTCTTATCTGCTCCCTCCCACTGTAGCAGGACTGCCTTGAGCCAAGCGTGGTCTCTTGCTGCTTTTTTCTTTTTCTGGAGGCACATGTTTGGCTAGCTTTCCTATTTCCACAAAATGCATGGTGCTGTGATCAGTGATGCTGCTCACTGCTGCAGCTGCAATGGGCTCATGTCCAGAAGATATGAGACTCAGAAGTGATTAAAGATGTTCCTTAACAATTATCCACAAAATCCTTTGTAAGCAATGTTTCCATTACTTCTCCGGGAGGTGCCAAGCCTTTGAAGCACTGTAGCTGTTACCCAGGCAGGACTGGTGTTCGGTTTCAGATTATGCCACATGGATTGACAAATGTCACTGGATACAGTATGTACTTCAAGTATGTACAAACTGAGGGGTTTTTTGCCTTGGGAATCTCGCCCCAAACACTTGACCAGTCATGTTCCTCACTGCTACATATATTGTTATCATATGCAGCTGCCTATTTTTTTTTCTCCCGCACAGTTGGAAGAGGCTCTCAGAAATATGCCAGTTATTGCAGATGTGATCTGGGAGGTGAGATGTTAAACTAAGGCCCTGGCCACCTCTGCTTATTGCAGACCCATTGCTTGCCACTGCTGTCGGTTTTCTGTATGAAGAGCGATGCAGAACATGGCTTCTTAGATTTTTTTTTTTTTTTTTTCCATCTTGAACTAATACTTATGACTCATCATTGGAGGCCAAAGAGCTGTAGAGTTCTGATAAAAAAGATGTAAATCATCAAAGATTATGTGGAAAACCAACACTGAACTTCAGAGGTGCTTTTAAGCCCACAATGGCCATCCACACAGAGGACTTAAAAGAAGCCGGTTCTTTGAAGTAGGTCATGACTTCATGTAAACTTCCACTTTACCTTGGATTATGCTCTTACCAGGTTTCAAAAAAAATAGATTTTTTTTTTTTTTTTTTTTACAGGAGAAGCATTCTGATTGCAAAAACACTGTGATAACTGTGGGATAGATTTTTCTGCTTTAAGCTAACTCAACAGACCTGAGAGCTATGAGAGTGGCTCCACGCTGCAGGGTTTGGGGGGGGTTGATGTTGTTGCTGCATAAACCAGTAGTTCTTGTTTGCCAGTTACAAATTAATATAGTATGGTAGTAACTGAAAATCACAATCTGCTGAGTGCCTGGTGCCACATATGATAAAAATGTACTGTTATTATCACTTGCAGACAGAATTGTATCAAAATTACCAATTATAGTGACAATTTATTGACGAATTGTTTAAAAAAGCCAATAATTTAATGGACATAAGAGACTAATTGTCTAGATTGCTCTTTCAAATAGTCCTGAAATATTCTTGGTGGCTATCAATAGGACATTTGGATTACCTGTCTTGCGTTGCATTGAAACTGTGGAGCTGCCTTAGGTGATTATATTGTCACATTATTACTGTCATTGAGCATCTCAAATCCCCAGTACCATCACGAGGAACTGAGCCTGGGATTGGATTGTTGCGGGACATTGGATTGTTGCGGGAGGCTTCCTGCAGCAGGATCAGAAGCAAGCTTATTAGCTCAGATCTTCTGAAACTCTTGCTACTGCCTGAACCACTGAACCATCTACAGGTATGTAAAAGACATTTATCTCTGTGCCTGTCAATAGTAATATTGCTGAGAGCTACACATCCATATAAAATAATTGAAAATATTAATGGTAGTTAAGAGATTTTTGTATAGGTATTGGAAGGCCACTATAAGGTCTCCCTGGAGCCTTCTCTTCTCCAGGCTGAACAGTCCCAATTCTCTCAGCCTGTCTTCATAGGAGAGGTGCTCCATCCTTCTGATCACCTACTCTGGACCCGTTCCAACAGGTCCATGTCCTTCTTCTGTTGAGGGCTCCAAAGCTGGACACAGAGCTCCAGGTGGGGTCTCACCAGAGCAGAGCAGGGGGGTAAGAATCACCTCCCTTGACCTGCTGGCCACGCTTCTCTTGATGCAGCCCAGGATGGGGTTGGCTTTCTGGGCTGCCAGTGCACATTGCCAGCTCATGTTGAGCTTCTCACCCGCCAACACCCCCAGTCCTTCTCAGGGCTGCTCTCAATCCATTCTCTGCCCAACCTGTATTTGTGCCTGGGATTGCCATGACCCAGCTGCAGGACCTTGCACTTGGTCTTGTTGAATTTCATGAGGTTCACACGGGCCCATCTCTCCAGCCTGTCCAGGTTCCTCTGGATGGTGTCCCTTCCCTCCAGCCTGTTGGCCATGATGACACCACACAGCTTGGTGTCATCAGCAACCTTGCTGAGGGTGCCCTCCATCCCACTGTCCATGTCTCCAGCAAAGGTGTTGAACAGCACTGACCCCTGAGAAGCGCCACTCGTCACTGGCTTCCACACATACCATCTGCTCATATCTTTGTGCTGACTTTGTGGAAGAAGGAAGGCACAGATGATCTAAAACAGAAGAATTCCTGGGTTGCCAAAATTGCTTTAGTGTTACCTTTGGGCATGGCTGTGATATGCAGCAAAACCAAAGGGTTGAGGCACGAGTCTTTTTCAGTATGTAAATTGCATGTTCACAGCAGCGTAAGGCTGCCAGCAGCATAGGCTGCTTTGCATGTGTATCACAGCTAGCTCACATATTGCAGTGTCAATATTTTAACAGAGAACATTTTATAGCACAAAAAGGAAAAAAAAAAGATGCTGCAGTGGATATTGTATTTATTTCAGTTCCCTTTATTGAGTTTTATCTGAGCTGACACTACTGGAATAAAGTAAATTGTCAAAGGCTGGGGAAAATGCTTTTATCATTTGCAAGTATTGGCATAAAGTAAAATAATGATAAGAATTTCTGTTTTCTGTCTTTTGTGGCTTACATTGTCAGTTTTAGTGATGTTTTTGACAAGGGAGTGCTGCTGGGTTAGTGATTTCTTCCAGAGCTTCAGATCATCATATCAAGACTGACAGTTGATGGGCAGTGCTTATATATTGTCTTCGTAAATTACAAAATGGAGTTAGGAGCAGCAAACGCATCTCTCTGCTTTTATAAGGTTGATTCCATGGGATTATTTGTCATGTACTTACATTCAGACTTGGTAAAATTCTTGGAACTTGTTAAGTTGTGCAGAACACTTTCAGAGAATAGGTTTGTTGGTTTTTTTTTCCTGTAATGAAACAGGGAAGATAAAAACGCTGTTCTGAGCATTTCTCCTGTAAACTTGTAGTATTTTGGAAGTATTTACATCTCTGCAAGTTTCTGGGTGGAAGTTATCTTTAGAAAAAATGTGTGCTTCTATTAGCTGGTTTTCTCATGTGTTACAAGTACAGCGATTCTAATGCTATTGTAGTTTTATAACATAATGATCTACACAGGTGTCATCTAACTATACATTAAATATCCCTAGCTGAAGCCCTGGTCCTTATAATTGCAATGTAGATATGTGGAGTTATGAAGTATAACCAGTGTGACTATGGTATTGGCAAAAGAAAACAATAATTACTGCTAAATCATTTTGATAAATATAGCTGAGACTTAAGGAACTGTGCAATATTCATCAAAAACTTAATTTTATGCAATCAACTACTCCTAAATAAAAAACAGGGCTAACTTATTCACTGTATGTGAGAACTGGATGAACTTTGTGTAAACATTCCTACTTGAGAAACCATCACTGCTCTTCCTACTCAAAAAGACTGATTTTGGAGAAATCCCTCCTGCACCTCCTTCATCAATGGGAGCAAGCATGAATTAGTTTCTACTTCTAAATCTGTAAATTATCATTTATATTACAGGAGTCCCCACAGGGCACAGCTTCATTTAGGGCCTTGTGTTACGTGCAATGAGAGAGAGTCCAAGCCTTATTACAATTTAAAAAGCCAGACAGACAATGATGGCTGGATGGTGGAATGCTGAGTGCTTCTCACAACTGCTGACCTTCCAGCGAAGCCAATGGGAGTTAGGTTGCTTAGCACCTCTTGGTACCAGCCAGTCTGCTCCATCAAGCCTGGAGGACTCATTAAAAAGAAAATATTAACTCAAATAATAAAGAATAAACAATTGCCCCCTTCCCCCCCTGCTAGTTTTATAGCATCTGCGAAGGGGAAAAAGCCTTAGAATAAATAGTAGGTGTTTCAAAACTCGACAGGTGGAAATAAAACAGACTACTTCTTTGTTAGGCTGTCTCAGGAAAGCGTCATGCGCCAAATTCAAACTGGACCATTTCCACTATATCAATATTACTGACAAGACATGCTGTGAGCAGAGTTGTCATCAAGAACTTCAGCTGGGAGAAATTTATAAAATCTGAAAAACAGCAGCTTTTGAAGTGTTAAATGTCCTGAATGTCCTTTCAAGTGCATGTCAATCTAGAAAGACGATGAAAGAGCAAGTCTGCTGAGGGGAAGAGAGGCAAATAGCTAAAAAGGAGGAAGTTATGGAAAAAAAGGCAGACTGACAATTAGTGCCAGAGATGTAACACGTTTGTTCCTTCTTACCCCCAGATGGTATGTAAGACTGTAGGTAAGATTAGTCAACGTCTGCGTGCTCCAGTGCTTTCAGAGCCCAATTTCAGGCGGCGTGAGGCTGATCTGTGGCGCAGGTGTACGCAGCCCAGCATTTATTGTGTTTTATTTTATCACAGCAGTAGTCCACGTGCCGGCCAGTGTTAGTCAGCATAAAGATACTGCAGCCCCCAGCAGTGTCTCAGGTAAGTGACCTGGGAAGCTGCCTTTATTTTTCCCATAGTAAACACCGTCTCTGTTGGGGTTTTTTTTTGTTGTCATTGCTACAGTCAGCGTCACAGCTCCTGGCAGCTGCTGTGGGAGGTGGAAAGAAGGCCATCCATATGGTGCTGCGCGTCATATCAAAGGCGTCTTGCATATGGGAAGATTCTTACAGATGTCAATGGTGGGTCATTTAAGGCCTGATTTTATTTCGGCAAAGTCAATGGGGATTTTGGTGTTTATTAGTAGGAGCAGAAACAAAACCTTAATCCCTGCCAATTCCGTTTGTGTTACATTATGCACAGAGCGTCACAGATATGCACGATGTACTGTGAAAAACACGTTTTCAGTGGTTCCCAGTGAGAGGATGAGGGGCAACAGGCACAAGTTGGAACATAGGAGGTTCCACTCAAATATGAGGAAAAACTTCTTCACAGTGAGGGTGACAGAGCCCTGGAACAGGCTGCCCGGGGAGGGTGTGGAGTCCCCTTCTCTGGAGATTTTCAAGACCTGCCTGGATGCTCCTGAGTGACATGCTCTGACAAGCTCTGGGCAATCCTGCTTCAGCAGGGGAGTTGGACTAGATGATCTCTGTGGTCCCTTCCAACTCTAAAAATTCAGTGAAATTCAGTGAAATATGCTGCCGCTACCTGCTTTCCCGCAGCAGTGGGACTGAGGGCAGGGCGGACCTGCAGGCAGGGTCTTGGGCCACTAGTGCAGGTCACCAGCTTCATTTTTTCCATTATCTGTGAGAGAAAATAAATTTTGGGGGAGTAGATGGGATTCGCTAAACTTACTATTTATGCCACCCCCAGTCTCAGTGCTGGTGAACTCTGAAGATGCTGAGAGTATCAGCTGGGCAGATGCAGTGTTAGCTATTGCATGTGTCCTAACACCTGGAGCAGAATGACGGGGATTTACAAAGGGAGTGAAAGGGAGGGCGTTTAAACAGAGGTCGAAGTAGGGGATGACAAGCAGGAAACCAGAAATGAGCAAGAAGCGGGGTATCAGAAAAAGAATAGGATCGTGAAGCATGAAGGAGGAACACTGGGTAGGAAAATGGATCCTAAAATGCCTCCTGTTAATTCCAGCTGAGTCACGTCTGTCTGACCCAAATGCTCTTCCCGCTCCGTGTCTCCTCCTTGGGGTGTGTTGGCTCCAGCAAGGCCTAGACATCACTGAGGATGTGGCCAACTACTGCTGGGCAGGGACCTCTGCTTTCTTACTGCTTGTATAGCTTATTGTTAGGACCTCAGTGGCCGATTACAACATGGGCAGTGATCTGAGGAGACGCTGGAGTAAAGAGATAGGTAGTAAAACCACTGCTGAGATGGACAGCAGCAGAGAAGCTTGGAAGTCCTCATGCAGAGAGGTCTGAGCCTGTGTGCTTACACTTAGGCAACTCTCCCGTCGTACAAAGTGCCAGCCCAGGTGCCTGATGCTGCCGTGCCAGCCTGGTTTGACCATGGCATAAAGTATCTTTTCACTTAATGTTTGCTAACAATGTGCCTCCTTGTTCTGCAGTGTTGACCTGAACGTGCCAAAGTGGTCCCTCCTCATTTGTGAAGTGGGCTGCACTTAGTCCAGGCACTGCTCCAGCCCGACAGGCTCTTCTGACATTGATTTCTGCATATAAGCTGTGACTAGAACAGGGCTCATGTCTGCCCAGCTTCTTGTATATACAGTCAGGAATGCAAGGACACTTGGAGCATCACAGATAGGAGATGCCTGTGTCACTGGGGTGGGATATTTGTGACGGAGGGAGCTGAAGCTCAGAGCTCACTTCCTTCTCTCTCCCCTTGTGACAGCTACAGGTACCAGCTGATTTGAACAAATTCATTTGTTGACAGAGTTATCCGAAAGCAGTGGCATTTTTTATCGTGTGATAAATGTCTTTCATATAATGAGTTTGTTTAAGAAGAAGGCAAGTGTTAGCTGAGTGGTTACATCCCTGAGAAGTTACTCAGAGCCTTGGAAAGTGGAGCAAGGACAAAGCGCGTGTTGCTTTTCAGCTTTGTTCCTCTTGCCAACACTCGGAGCGCGGTGTAACTGCCGGGCACACTCGATAGCCGGCAGAGCTAGGGGTTCTCACGTTCTTGGTCAGCAGGAACATTATCTCCATCAGCTGAAGCTGTGCAAGCACAGGCACCTGCAGAGGGACAGACAGCAGCGCGGTCCCTGTTCCACACACGCTTTGGTTGTCGGCCTCTGACTTCCCGAAGCAGGTGTGGATACAGGAGTGTGTGTTGCTCGGGCAGAGTCTAATAAACTGCTGCCTGGACATAAAGCCACTCACATCTTTGTGTATTAGTGACATAAAATAAATTTCTAGTTGGAACAACTGTAAACGTAGTGCCACCATTTCTGGGGCCAGCCCTCGTTTATTGCGGCCAGTGGCCCAGCCCCAAATTTAATTGTTTCGTTTAGTCTCTGGAAGGCTGGATCCGTCGCTGAGCCAGTGACTAGTTTTCCTGTATCTCTGTTCTCAGCGGGGGAAAAATAGCACGTTACTAATGGCTTTGTTGTTGTCATTATTATTTTCATGTGCTACGTGGTCTGTAAGAAGAGATAATGTCTTTTGTTAGACTGAACAAGTAGGGAAAAAAGCTGTCTGTTAGTTAATTGGACTTAGCAGCAGTTGTGCTGGGGCATCTTTTGGTTGTTTAGACTGCAAATTGAAAGGGGAATGATTAATCTCTTACTGGGAGTGAGCTGAGTGCCTCTTACACAAAGTTTTTTGTCTCTGAACACGCAGCCATGATCCTGATAAATCTGAGTTGAGATCTTAGTGATACACAAGCACAACTCATCTCAGGATTCCCAGTGAAAACAGACCCATCCGCCACCACCCCTCTTCTCCACTGATGTGTCCAGCCTGTCTCTTTGTCTCTTTCCAGTCCCTCTTTTCGTTGGCAGCTTCTCCCTCTCTTCTGAACTTGCAATTTGCAAAATTTATTCCTTTCTATGTCTAGCATGAGGGAGGGATTTTGTGAATGCCTCTGCGTAGTTCTTCTCAAGGTGTCAGTCATCTGAAAACGTCTTCTTTCCCCATGATTAATATCTGCCGTGCTGCAGTGCTGTCTACAAGGGTTGTGCAAATTGATTCTAAGGTGAAAAAGTCTGGGGAGGTAGCACAAGGGGGGAGCACCCAGGGCACTGACTCTGCTGCGGCCACCTAAGCCTGTGATTAAAGCTGTGCAGGAGATGGAAGGTTTTATGACAGGTTTTGACATTGTGAAATATTACCTTTCTTCTGGGTTGCAGGAGAGGAGTAGTTTTCCACAAGGAAAATGTTTTATGGGTGCCTGAGGTCAGTGGGAACATTTTTATTTCAAGTATTTAAAAACTAGGTTTCTTTGCAGTGTACAAAATATAAAAGCTGCAACGACAATTTGAAAACTAAGTTCTGGGACTCTGGAAGGCAAACCTTTCAGCATTGGAAAACAAAATAATCCAGCTGGTGCTGACTCTCCCCATATCTTGCCGATCAGATTTTCTTGCAAAGCATTGTGAGAAATATTTAGATTTCTTACCAGAATCAAGGTTTGTCAGAAATACCTGCATGCTTAGGCCAGCAGAGAGCTTGCTTTGGGCAGTCTGCTCTTGGCTCTGCTCCCGTTTGCTCTCCAGGAGAGGAGCAGTGTCCTCTGACCATGGCTGAGTATTTGCTGCAGAGATGGCAGAGGAGCACCTATTCTTCACCAGGGAAATGCGAATCCCTGTCAGTGCAGGACATTTTAAACTTATTTATGACAAGCAATGCTTCCCATTGCCCGTGTGGGGTTGCTATGCCTAGGATGCCTAACTGTCCTGTGACAGTACTAAAAAGATAATTTTTTTCTGTGCCTTTCTAAAGCTATTGGCGAGAAAAGTCAACGCTGTTCAGTGGAATGTTTAACCAAAGGTGTATTTTCATGCTGGAGCCCCAACCTTCCAGGGCACAACAGTCACCTCTGCCGTGTATTTGGGACTGAGAGCATGATCCTGGTCAGATCAGCTGTTTTTTCTAGCACCACACTGTCAGAAATGGTCCCCTGTCTCCCTGAAAAGGTAAATAAACTCTTACATATAGAATACGCTAAAGATAATGACGTGCTGTTAGATCATACCTCTGTGTCTTTATTTAGTGCTGTTTGCTCCTATATCACAACAACTTTCCTTCTGCCAGAGCGTCTCTGAGGCTGATCTTTTCTTAGACGGTGTACGTCAACCCCCTGGCATTATTTCCAAGATCAGCTCACCTTGTACATGTACAAAACAAACCAGATTTTGATCTACTGTCATTATGTTTTGTGAGCCTGCACATGACATAATTTAAATAAGCTTATCCTACTCAGAAAGAAAAAAAACATTCCTACCACAGTTTAGGTAAACCAAGCAATTATTCTGTTACTAAGTGTAATTAATGCCTAATGATTTGCTTTGATTAATAGGACAATCAGCATCTGCTCCTAGAAATAGGGATTAGTAACCCAAGCCGTCTCTAATAGGTGGGGGGTTCTTTTATACTAAGATCGGCTTTTCCACATTCATCTCAAAGCGGAAAAGCCCCGTGCTAAACCCTAAAAGCAGAATAAAGGGAAGGTAGGATATTTTTTAAAGAATATAGAGACATAGAGAACACTTCATACTGTCTTCATGATTTGGTGTTTTTGAGTGAAATCCATGCATGCCCATCCTTTAAGAAATTTTGTTGATCTAATTCTTTGGCTATTTTTAAAAGTTACAGCCAAAGCATTTGAGGTTTTGCATCTTCTAGGCAGTAGAGGCATCTCCTGGAATAGCAAGTTGAATTAAATAAGATTCTATGTTTGATATTTTTGTGTTGCTGATTACTGCTAAATATTGCCTCAGTTTAGAAAACAACGGAATGGCAGTTTTAGAGGTGATAGTCCTTTTTCTAAATCTGCTGATTAGTTTCTCAATGTTTTTTTTTTGCTGTGTAGATGAAGAGTTGCAACATACAACTGAAGCTGCAAGGCTAATCATTCTTTATCATCTCCTATTGATCCTAAAGATAGAGATGGAGTGCACTTAGATGCAAACACTAATCCAATCGTATAACAGACATCCCCATATGGTTAGTCACCGGCTTTGCCTTAAGCCAATCAATAATCACTTAGATGAAGAAAAATAAATTTAGATATTTTTTTTTTGTTGGAAGGTTGGTTGCCAGTCATTTGAGCTGTGGATGCTGTGTTTACCAAGTGATACCCAGGTGTTACGGGCTTGTCAGTCACTTCTGAGCATCCACTCAAAAATAGTGCTTGTAACGGCTGGTAGATAACCAAGAAGATGGTTCTGATTACTGAGATTACTACAGAGCCAAGGACAGAATTAACTTGAGACCCACATCTTGCTTCCAACAGCCTTTAAAGGAGGCTAAACAGCTCATAAATGAGTTGGGCTTTCATTGTAATGTAAACAAAAAAATGTCCCTGAAGAAACGATGTCGGTATGAGCCATTGAACACAGGAGGTGTGTGATGTAGCCTTACCTGGAGGCTTTCAGTCTCCAGCCTGTGGCTGAATGTTACAAGAATGGCCAGTGAGTCCATAGTAGGCACCTGGTAAGCACTTGGCTTACTCTGTTCATGGGTGCTTTCAGAGATGTGTTGGTCTGTTGTGATACGTGCAGTGCTGAGTAGCTGGACCATGGGAAGTTCCACTCCAATCTGAGGAAGAACTTCTTTGGGGTGAGGGTGGCAGAGCCCTGGCAGAGGCTGCCCAGGGAGGGTGTGGAGTCCCCTTCTCTGGAGATCTTCAAGCCCCGCCTGGATGCTCCTGAGTGATGTGCTCTGGGCAGCCCTGCTTTGGCAGGGGAGTTGGACTGGATGGTCTCTAGAAGGTCCCTTCCAACTCTGATGATTCCGTGAATCCGATGGTCTCTAGAAGGTCCCTTCCGACTCTGATGATTCCGTGAATCCTTAAACACTAGCAGGTACCGAGCACTCAAGATGCCAGAATTTGCTGGGGAAAGTTATTTGTAAGCCAGTATACGTACTGCAGGCAAAGTAGGAAGCCAACAAAAATAACCTGCCTAAAAGGTGCTCAGAACCCAGCTTCTGGGCAAAGCCTTTCTCAGTATTCATTCTCTAGCTGGAGGATGAGGACCATTTTGGTATATGTTCTCCGATAGGCCCCTGCATTCCTCACTGCACTGTGGTGCATCTTTTTACCTTTGCTTGTAATTAGAGCTGCTTTTTGATTGGTCTTGACAGCAGTTTGAAGTGGGTTCTTTTTGTTCAGAAGTGTCACCAGGAAGTCTATTAATGGAGAGATGCCAAAGGTATTAAAGGCTACAGAGTCCCACGTTACAATGGAGATACATTCTTGTGTATATTCCAGTGCAATCTTTGCAATATAAAAGCAGAGACAAAACGCCTCCTGTGTTCCTTTCCTCCCTTGAATTCCATCTTTCACCACCCTATTCCCTTTGCAGATTGGTGAGCGGCAGTCGCTAAATATATGCATAATAGTGAAAAACACTACATAATACACTGCATTGAAAAAAGAGTCCTGCCAGGCTTCTAGGTCAAGGGAAGGAATATCTCTTTCTTTCCTAGTTAGCTTATCTTCCCATTTGTCTCCTTTCGCTTTTTGAAAGAGCTGATGGGGAAGGTCTCCAGTTGAAGGAGCTATTCAGAAAAGACCTGACATTTTGAATCAAAATTCAGTCTGCCTCCAAACGTCACGTCACCTGTGCTATCAAACAATAATCAAAGTATAATGAAATTCATATTTACTCTGAAAACAAAATGCATATGGGCATTTGATTTAAGAAAACCCAGACAATTGCCTTAGAAAAGAATTTGTGACAAATGGGTGAGAAATGGATAGTTTAAGTAGAGCATGGAAAAAAGTAATGCTTCAATCTCCAGGAGGAAGAGACAAGAGCTAATAGTAGGCAGAAGCGCAGATGTTTGCGTTGTTATTCTATAGAGGAATGTGTAGATACACAGGGACAAAGGTTGTGAAAGGGACCCTCATTTCACCCAATGAGGCACCACCAGCAGGTTGGTGACAACCACCAGGCTTGGAGAGACTCAGCACAGCACGTGTGCCCGTCCCCACGTGCCATCATGACACGTCCCCACACGCCTCCCCATGCAGCAACAGTGACGGTGACAAAAGATATTGCAGCTGTGAGATGCTTCCTGGCCCACCACCCACCAGCGTCCCCCAGGCTCTGGAGCGCTGCAGTGGGACGAGCAGGGTTACTCCAAAGGCATCTCCAGATCATTGCTGAGACAGGTCAGTCCCAGATCAGTGGCAGCCTGGTGGAAAAGGATCTGGGGGTTCTAATTGACAAGTGGCTGAATGCGAGCCAGCAGTGTGCCCAGGTGGCCAAGAAAGCCAACGGCATCCTGGCTTGGATTAGAAAGAGTGTGCCCAGCAGAAGTAGGGAGGTGATTATCCCCCTCTACTCAGCACTGGGGAGGCCACACCTTGAGGATCGTGTCCAGTTTTGGGCACCTCGATACAAGAGAGATCTGGATGCGCGGGAGCAGGTGCAGAGGAGGGCAACGAAGCTGGTGAAGGGCCTGGAGAATAAATCGTATGAAGAGCAATTGAAGGAGCTGGGACTGTTTAGTTTGAGGAAGAGGAGGCTCAGTGAGGGGATTCCTCATCACTCTCTACAACTACTTGAGAGTGTGAGTAGTTGAAAGGACTACTTGAAAGGACGCTGTAGAGAGGTTGGTGCTGGTCTCTTCTCACAGGTCATTAGTGATAGAACAAGAGGGAACGGCTTCAAGCTACAACAGGGTAGGTTTAAACTTAACACCAGGAAAGAATTTTTCACAGAAAGAGTGGTCAGACCCTGGAATAGGCTGCCCAGAGAGGTGGTTGAGTCATCATCCTTGGATGTGTTGAAGAGTCATTTAGATGTGGGGTTGGGGGATGTGGTGTAGGGGAGAACTTTGTAGAGTGGGGTTGATGGTTGGACTCGATGATCCCAAGGGTCTCTTCCAACCTAAATGATTCTATGATTCTGCAGACTGCTGCTCAAAAGCAATAATCTACTGGGTTTCTACTGTTAAAATCCTTATGTAAGAGTTGTGCTGAGCAGCCCAACCCAAAGGCTGTACTCTGCTCTCAAGGATATGGAAGCACAGCTCCCATCAGTACTCACTCATGCTGAAGGCATCTGCCTGTTTCCTGACACCGGGACATCCTAAGGAGGTAGAGCATCGCAGGAAGCTTCACGTTCTTTGGAGGCTGGATAAAAAAAATGTTATTGAGCTAAAGAAAACATCAGCTTCATTAGAACTACCCACTGTGCTTCACAACAGAGCTGACTCTATCAGTTCTTGCCCCTGCCCTGCCTTCCCTGCCTCCCAGGTTTAAAAAAGCCCAGCCTTACCCATGTTTTCAAAGATTCCAGGGGCAAAACTTTCTTCTGCAGCCTTCATTACATCTCTCAGTCCCATATTCACAAGCACAGAATTCATTGTATAATCCACACCCACTCAGCACAAAGATGATTCTTGACACCAGAGGAAAAGTTAATGTATGAAGAAATAAAATAATACGTAATTGAGATTTCCCCAGAGCAGAAAGGAGTGGAGAAATCTGCCACTGCACATCATGCATCTCGCTAACAGATACGCATTCATTCTGCTTGAATGTATTCTGGTAGTTCTTATGTATTCCTTGTAGTTCCTAACAATTATATCTGATCTCTTTGTTAGGGACAGAAAATGTAGACTTAATAAGATGTCAACAGACAAGGAATATAAAGTAATTGCCCATTGCACTATTAATGTGTTATAATCATTTGCCCAGAGGGAAAAAAGTCTAATTGAATGAAAACTCTTGATGGTTTCATTATGCTTTTATTAAGAAGCAGTCAACCCTCCTGATCCAAATACAAGGCTTGACACTTCTTGGATTTACATTTGTAGAACATTTGCAGCAACTGCAACGTTACCGCTGGATTTGCAGCGACGCAGAGCTGGAGTAAGAGCTGCCAGGATGGGTCCTGAGCATTTCTGAGCCAGGATGAAATGAAAAAATTTACCATACATGTGGCTGAGGAAGAAAAATTCAATTCACATGAAGGCAAAGCTGAATAAAATGCCAGGGCTCTTTCCAGCAATGGCAGGGATCAAACAAAGTCTGTGTGCAGGAAGAAAGCAGAGGGCTAAATTTTGCCTTTCAAATTGCCCTGCTAAAAATCCAGGCTAATTATTTACCTATTAATTATTAAATAAAACTTCCCTTTCTCCATCCTCCCTGCCACCCAGGCAGAACACAGCTGTTGAAATCCCTTTCTGTCTTTGCCAAGATCAGCCCAGCCTTTTTCAACCACTCACTTACTCCCCCTTTAACGGCTGCATCTCGTTCAGGCTCCTTGTCCTTGCCTTTCTGCCCTTTAGAATTCCAGCTCTTCCCCACTTCATGTGTTACCCCCCGCGCATCCTCCATGCCCTACGTACCAACCTCAGCATTCTCTGCACCTGCTGCTCCGTGAATCTCTTGGCATCTTCCCCTCCTGCCACTATTCACAGCCTTCCCGAGGTGCTTCACGAAGTCATCCCCATCACCTACTTTCATTAC
Organism: Calidris pugnax; assembly: GCF_001431845.1. Taxonomy (NCBI): domain Eukaryota; kingdom Metazoa; phylum Chordata; class Aves; order Charadriiformes; family Scolopacidae; genus Calidris; species Calidris pugnax. The sequence goes on along the minus strand of NW_015090790.1, from coordinate 524,328 downwards.
TCTTTGAAGAACCTCTTCTACCATGACCTTAAATAAACACAACTCCTGGTGGCTTCATCCACTTACCACATGACAATGGGAAAGTGTCGCTCCTCCTCTGCATTAGCCTCACTGAATATGTAGCTTCAGCACTGGTGCCTTTGCCTGAGCTTGCCCCGGCCTGTCCATCTTGGTGGGGTCCCTACTGCACCGTGAGGACTCGCGCAGAGATTCGAGTGCCTCCACAATCGCAGCAGGAGGGGGGCTCTGACTCTACCTGTGGCTCCTGCAGCAGGGGTATGGCGTGTGAGAGGCTGGGGACTGTCTTGGGCCAGTCAGCCCTGGGCAGTTACTGGTCCCCTGTTCGCTCACCCAAGCGCTCGCTGTCTCATCAGCCCTACCTGCCCGCAGAGCTCCCTGGGACAGGTTGTGTGCCTGCTGAGTGCTGTCCATGAGAGCATTTGGGGATGTGGCTCACAAGACCAGACAGAATGGACACTCCTAAGCTATGCTGTCTTGGCAAAAAAAAAAAAAAAGAGTTTTGGCTCGTTTTGATTCATAAATATCTTCTTCCAGTGGGGGTAAGCATGGCTACATCATGCCTTTTAAAGGCTGACTTCTCTTCATTGCCCTCCGTGGGCAATTAAGCACCACACACACAACTCCCCGAGGGTCTGCAGACCACCAGTGGGCAAGTGTTTGCCACTCACTCCTTGGCTTCCTCTGATCAAACAAATGACTAAGGCTACTGAGCAGAGGCATGTGTGCTACCTGAAGGCCTCTCTCAGTGGTGAGGATGCAGGCTGGAGGTAGTGAAGAGGAGCAATCTCTTCTGCATCGGGAGTTTAGAGTGGTTATAAAGCCAGGCAGCTGCTTTTTGTGCTCACTTGAATGTATGCAAGATACTGTGAGTTATAAGACAACGAAAAATCACACCAGCCATTACATATGTTGTGCAGACGGTGCTCTAACTGGGATCGACACCCAAAACTATGTGACTTTCTGCTTAGCAGCAGGTTCTTCTGGCCCTGAACCCTTAGTCTTCCCTGACTTTCTGTCTGTGTATCTGCCTGCCCATACCACGTCCATTGCACACCAAGTCTTTTGTGAACTGGGAACGTAACAAAGTCTGCTTTCTCTCCTCCTCTCTATCAACCTGGTTTTCTCCTTCGCAGATTTGCGTGCTCCTGGTGGGAAGGCATACCCTTAGCATCTTTTGCAAAGCCCACGTTCAAGGCTCAGCAGAATAAAAACCTGAGTTGTTTATGTAAAAGAAGTACTGGGCAGATAGACTCAGCAGGGAAGCTGATGTTCAGGCATGTCCAACCCCTCACTCTCATTTTGTTAAGGAAAATATCATCCCACCTTTTCATTGGATTTGTTTTTGAGGGAATCACACTCTGTTTCTCTCAACTCTTGTCAGTCGCATTCGGCAGCTGGTTTCCTTACAGTTCTGCCGAGAGGGAACAGAAGAGAGAGGTTCCCCGGAGAGGGGGTAGAACTGCAGCGGGGAGGAATTTGGGGCACGAAGAGCACAACCCCCCCGGCATCTGAGGCATCACTACTTCACGGTGCGGAATTGCTTCGTTACTCTACATTACACTTTTATCTCCATTTAAGTGTCCATTTACATGAACAAGCCAGTGCATAATTCTGGAATCGTGAACCTTTCAGTTAGTTTTCTGCCTCTTTTTGACGGGGGGAAAGATACCTGTCTGTCCTCCCTCCCTGGAGAGGGTTATCCCCCTGTGCTGTCAGACAGTTCTTGCCCACTCTCCGTTTGGAAAGCTGCTCGCTGTGCAGAGGTGTCTCCTACCTGTTGCACCAATTTTCCTTTCGCTGGCACCAACCTCCTGAGCTCGTAATAAGATGGCATTTCAAAATATTTGCTTTCAAAGTGTTTACTGAGAAACAACCCTCTCATCCCAGATCATTGCTGACAGTTGCGCGTGACCCTCGACTTCAGCAGTAAATGGTTTTGTCCTGCATCAGATTCAGGCTCCGAAAGGAAAATTGCTGGTGGAGCTGTGTCTGCAAGTGGAAATGTTTCCCTCCAGACAGAGCCTGGAATTAATGGGATTTTTTTTTTTCCCCAAGGCTTCCAACCACTGCGTATTAAATCTAACTGCAATGAGCTAGTTTATACATAGAGGAATATTCCCTAATTTATAGGCTGCCTTTCCCTGAGCAGACTGGTATTGGTAATAATCACACAGTTTCTTGGACATAGCAGTGGGATTATTTGTATCTCTGTCGTTTTATATAGACATAGATACTCTCTGTTCAGAAAAACCCAGTGGAAGAAATGTAGTTAAAATGTGAAACTGTGTGCTAACAGACACTGAGCTGTGCCATTTTACACTGTTTGGAGTGAAAACCAAACAGAATGAGATGATAAATAAAAACTGGTGTAAAAGATAAACAAGGATCACTAAACCCATGTTGTTTAAGATTAGCTATCGCTGTTGGTTTTTACGTTACAGAACCAAGTTAGTTCCAAAATACCAGAATTATTTCGCCACTTTTGGCCTGTATCTAAAACTCAGTAATTTTAACATTTTATTCTAGCATAATACAGTCAAAGCAAGGGTTAAAAAGGTTTTAGTAAAAACCAGGAATAATTCTGCTGAAATCTTTAGCCAACATTTTCTGTTTGGACATGGAAGAATAAAAGAAAAAAATCAAGCAAATTTGACTTCTATTGAAAATTGAACCATTATCTCTCTGCTCTTGCAAATCCCCTCCAAACACATAGTTGTGCTCTGACCTCAAAAACATCCTGCATTTTGAATGTGTTTCTCTTGTTGCCTTTGAATTGCGGTTGTTCTGAGAGAAGAAAATCCAACTCTATTTTTGAGAGATATTAAAGGATAGATTTAGGAGACTAATTTTAGGCACACAGGCTTGAAGTTTTGACCGGTGAGATTACATTGGTATAAACAACAGAAAAGCCCCAAATCCAGGAAAAATAACAAAGCAGAAAGATCTTCTCAAAGAAGGACAATCCAACTCTTCCAAAAGCTGCCAAGGATTACTGTAAGGCAATAATTAATGACCGTTGCTGCTGGGTCTCTAGCTGATGCAGGGGGAATATTGATATAATCCTATTAGTGTGTTGCTCTCGTTAATGAACTTATGTCAATTAGCTGAGCATTTTAGCAGAAAGGTGAATTTATGAAATGTGGGGGTTTTTCATCCAACATGGATTTCCAGTGCAAAAACCAATTTTGAACAATCACCAAAGATCAAGGTCCATTAATGGATCTTATCTGACACTAATGTTGTCTAATTACATTAAAACGTCACAACTAATTTAATGGCATCAGAGCTCTCTGCTCCATAAAGAAACACAAGTTTGGTTATATTTCTAAATAATTTCATTTCTGAACAGAAGAGGGAGAGTGAAAATTCCAGTTTTGATAATTTTCTACATTTTTGTCAGTCCTGGGTATTTTGAAATAAAGTGTAAAAAAAAACCTGGGCTCAACAGAACACTTACCAGCACCTCACCAGCCAAAACAACGGAGCTTTAGGGACCTTTTAGAAGAACTTAAATTTCATCTTTGCTCCGTTCCTTCATTAAATGCTAAGGAAGCCCTAGAACCTGCTTCTGCTTGCGCTTGTGTTTTGGGGCAGTTGCTTGGGCTCAAAGCTGGAGTCGGACGATGCTGCCCTGACCCAAGCACTGGATGTCCCCGTGTCTGTGGCTGGTGCCCATGCCATGGTTCACCCTCCTTGATGCTCCTGCTCCTCTGCCCCCAGCACCCGTGTGCCAGGGTCAGGGCAGCAGGAGAGGGCAAAACTGGGACCGGAGACTGCAGTGAAGACGCGGTGAGGGTTTTCATCACCCCAGCACACTTGAGCCTTAAGAATGAATTAAAGACACTGAACCAACAACTCTTCATATATTTGATCACTGGGGCAAAGAGAAGAGATCTTCACCTAATTCCCACTGGTTGTTTTTTTTCCTTCAATAAAATACAACAACAGACTCTTTCAGTTGCCAGAGCTGGAGTCTCAGGAAGACATTATGAGAGATGCAGCCAGTGACAACGTTTGGATACAAAAACACTTCTGATTGGTTTCCCACAAGACAAAATTCTGTTATAAAACCTGTTACTCATATTCCATGAAAGAGTAACTTAGGAAACTCTCTCTCCTTGTGCTCTAACTAGGCAGCAGATGGCTCCAGATGAGTTTTACTTGGTCCTATTGATTTCACTGAAGGGTTTTAATTTTGTTTCTCAGCAGAGCAGATTAAAATATGGGAGACAATTCACGGCCTTCTGAAATGGGAGAAACCTGCGCCAAAGTAGCTACAGCATCAGTCCATTACTGAGAGCACCTCTTTCCCTCATGTCAGCTCAGAGACAACTGATTCCCCGCCATGGTCTCCTGTAGCATCATTTGGGTCCATGGAACAGAGTTAGACTCGGTGGAAAACACAGACAACCAGCACAGAAAGGAGAAGCAAGTGACTCTGAGGAAAAGACATGTGATGTGATTTTTTTTTTTTTTTAAATCCCATCCCCAGTGTGTGCTTAATAAATAATTAACTGCTGTTATTTCCAAGCTCAGATCCATTTTCACACAAATGCACTTTCAACTTCAGTGAAAAAAAGAAAAGGGATGCTTTTTTGTTGATTCTTCTTCAGTGCAGCCCTGAAGCAATAAACCAAATTGACTGCTAAATTTAGACAAGAGTTTAGACAGTCTGTCCAAGTCATTTCAGAGCCCATACATTTATTAATAAGAGAGATCAAGATGAATCAGGAAAGAATCTCTGAGATGCAGAGCTGCTTCTCCCTCTAGTGGGTCAAGGATAGTTTGGGATATGATACACACACTGATTTCTCCAACTTTCATGTCTAAGTCTAGATTTATTCTCTTAACTATGAAAAAAAAGGTCTCTGAGGAAGAGCAACTGGCTGGATAGCCCTGAGCAGGACTTCCCCATGCTGAGGGGCTTCTTGTTCAAGCCCAGTGACTCCACGCTTTTTCTTCTACCCTTGGGATTCCTGTCTTTTTCAGGACTGGGTGTGTAACGTGATCTTTTATAAGTGGTATTTCCCATGTGTTACCTAGCAAAGGAGTTCCTGGGAGTATCTTTGAAGCTCTAGCTGGTGCCTGCCTATGTTTTGCAAAGCAGGTGTGATGGCCGATGCTCAGTTGTATCCCTCATGCAGTGCCCAGCCTTTTATCTCAGACTTTTTATCGACATGTCTGGGTGGTATTTCACAAATTCTTCCATGTGAAAAAACAAACCCGTAGCAAGAATAAGTCATTTGTCTCCAGTGCTGCACAAATGAGGATGCAGTCAAGTAGAAGCAAGCTCCATCACATGGCAAGGTAGGAAAAAGGTGGGATATGAATTGGGAATTGGTTCCCTTCACTGGAGGAAGGGACAGAATCTCATCTTCTGCGGGGAGGAGAGCAGGCAGGCAGATGTCACCTCAGAGTAGTTAATAGCACAGTCTGTCTTACTGCCCTTCTTCATGGCCTTGAACTTCACAGCTGTGGCACAGTGTAGCAAGAACTTATCTCCTGAAGATGCTTGGAATCTTTTCCAGGCACTAGACTAGGCCTTAAGAGATACGTCTCCCATTTCTCTCATGATCTTCCTGCCACATGCAAGGGCAACCCAGGTACAGCCATAGGGTCATAGAATTTATTGTGGCTTTATGTGGGGGAATAGAGCCCCATATGGGAACCTTGTGTCCCGAAACTGGTCAGTTGTGAATGATGGACTAGGGCATTTGCTTAGAGTTACCTCTGTCTGCTGTCTTTTCTTCCTGTCTGTTTTGTCTCCTTCTGTCCCACCATCTCTTTTCATCATCCTTTCTCCTCTGCCATTTGTGCCTGGGGATCACTGTCTGTGAGGGGCTCATCAGCAGTGGCAGATTCTGGCAACAGCTGCATTTGCAACAAGGAGTATAATAAAAATGGAAAAAGCTAAAAGGGTGCTTGGAAGCCGAGGATGCGGGGGAGGAAAGGTTTCAGATCACAACGGAGGTGGTCTGCACTACCTTTTCTTGTTGGAGAACCCGTTTTCCTGCAGTAATGCAGTTCTGCAGGAGTTGGTGAAAGCAAACATGAGTGGTCCGTGTGACATTGCAGTTGCTTTCTCTGGGGTTAGAGCATGCACTCAGGAAAATTACAGCCTTTTAGTTACTTAGCAGGAAGATCCCACTTTTGTCTACTTTGCCATGAGGCTTGTGTGTCCATCACCATTGTGAGTCAGGGAGAGAAAGACAGGAACCTGCTTCTGTGCTTAGAACATGGGCCTGAGGGACTGCTGTGAACTTGACTCTGTCACTAATAGCATATAATTTAATCATCAAGTTTTCAGTATCAATCAATGACTATGAAGATTACAACTCAGACTAACTAGTGCAATAGTTTGAATTCATAGCCTAGCCACTAGCCCAAGTAGTAGCATGAACCCAACTCACCTTTTCCAGGTGGCTTCAAAGAGGCAATTTACATGAGTAAAGAGAGCAGAACTTTATCCACAACATCACACAAAAGGATCCATGTCTGCTCTACTTGGCCAAAATTCACAGCACAAATGTGGGTGAAGAAATCAGGACACGCTGAGCATCACTCTAACAAAACCACGTCACCACAACACACTGTGCATGACAGTCTACTCTTTAGACCATGTGCCATGGGCGGAGTGATTAACTTCACTTGTAAGAGAGAAGCAGGGAAATATTTATTAATATAAGACAGTGATTTAACAAATTTTGGTAGTGAATGTGACAGCGTTTTATGAGATTCAATGGCAAGGCACACTTGGTTATTTACTGCAGAGAGGACAGGGTCAGACAGAACTGCCAGGGAGACCCTCCTATTGAGTTACAGAAAGGACCCCCTGGCTTTCTAAACTCCTTCCCAGAGAGGAGTCTAGGGATGGATGGATCCAATCCTGGTCCCAGACTTGTTCAACAGTTTATGTCTAAGGGATTATATACACACAATCAATCCTTTATATCACTTAGGTAAGATTTAAAAGTTTAGCATGCTACTAACCTCTTACAGAGAATCTGTTGCGGCATGGCATCTCCAATCTTGTCCTTCACTACAGGAAGGACATTGAAGTGCTGGAGCATGTCCAGAGCAGAGCCACCAAGCTGGTAAGGTGTCTGGAGAGCAAGTCACACGAGGAGAGGCTGAGGGAACTGGGCACGTTGAGTTTGGAGAAGAGGAGGCTGAGGGGAGACCTCATTGCCCTCTACAATTACCTGAAAGGAGGGTGTGGAGAGGTGGGTGTTGGCCTCTTCTCCCAAGGGAATAATGAGAGGAGCAGAGGAAATGGTCTGCAGCTGGGGCAGGGGAGGTTTAGAGTAGATATCAGGGAGAATTACTTTCCTGAGAGGGTGGTCAGGCCCTGGAACAGCCTGCCTAGGGAGGTGGTGGAGTCACCATCACTGGAGGTGTTTAAGAAACATGTAGATGTGGCACTTCAGGGCGTGCTCTAGTGCCCGAGATTGTGGAGGTCTTTTGTGTGTGTGTGGTTGGACTCAGTGATCTCAGAGGTTCTTTCCAACCATGAAGGTTCTGTGATTCTGTAATAAGAATGTGACTACATTTGTACCTTGCTTGGCCCTCAGGTGGACAGGTTGACCAGTTATGCTTCCTGATAGCTCCTGTAGGTTTTCTCATACCCCGTTATTTCAAGCCTTGGATGCCAACACATCCCTATGTTGGAGTCTACTCACTGCTTGCCCTCTCCTGGCCCTCCCTATTCCTGCCTGTGCTGCTCCTCCACACACTTGAGTTTGCAAATTTTTCCTCTCCTTCTCCTCCAGTATGAAGCTGGGTTTCCCCAGGCAGGATTTTGCCCTTGGTCTAATGGGCTGGAGAAACACCACCATGGTTATGGGTGGAAGTCCCTGCACTCACATTCCCAGGCTACAAACTTGAAGTCAGAGATCCATGGACATTAATAAGACAGCGCTTATTATGCTACCTGCTCCCAGTGGCCAAATCTGCCCTTGGTGGACCCGATTCACAAAAGCTGATAGAAAGTGATATAACTTAAAGCCTTTTGCACAGGTTGGGGAAGAGTTCCTGCTTAGAAACAGAGACTTAACAGTCTATGGGATTTTTTTTTTTTTTCCTTTAAATAGCTCAAGTTCAGCACTCTACCAGGTGAAAAGGGGACAGTCCCCCAGAAGCAATCACTGCCACCTATTTTCACCAGCAGCACTTCGCACATCTTGGCTATTCTTCTTGAATTGCTGTCTAATTTTCAGTATAAAGAGTGTCTAAGGTACGTGCTTTCTATGATTGCAGCTTTATTACAAACCTGCAACAAAATGAAGAGCTTTCATTGTTGTTTTAATTCCTTTGAACTTCTGAATTCAGCTTCCCCAAAACACATGCACATATAATTCAGAAAAAAAGCTTTGTTATAAAAAGCGTCTAGCATAAAGGTTGACATACTTATTTTTTTGTCATTTTCTAATAAAAAAACAAGTACACGATCACATTCCTGCAATTAGGACATTCAGTAAATACCATGTATTTCGGATCAGGTGTTGGAATAAAATCAAAAATTAAAATAAATACATTTCCAGAGTGACTGATGAGTGTAAACTGGGGTTGTAACTCTTGAAAGCAGATCCATCCTTGGAACAACACAGAGCTTCACAAATGTGACTAACAGTTAATCTGCGCATGAAAAAATAAGAGGAAAAATAAGCAGGACAGACACAGTTGTCTAACTGACTTCTGCCACTACAAATCTAGGCCAGATGCAGCCCTGGATTTCCAGTCATTGAAGAAAGAGCCTCATACAAAGAAAATCTATTTTGCAAAATACACAAGTGAAAGCTTGGAAGGTCACCAAACACAAACAGTTAAAAGCCATCGCGTTTCAATTAAGTTGAACTGAAACAAACAGGCTTTAGAAAGAACGATAAACACAGAAATGTTTCACTGAGCATTAAGATGAACAAAGAGCATACATCTTCTGAAACGCCTTTGAGGAGCCATCTCATCCCAGCGCAGACACGAGACATTGCGCTGCATAAAACTCCCAACCAAACTCTCCCCGCCAAGCCAAGCACAAAAATTAAATAGTTTTTCCTCTCCGTTCGGGATGAAATAATGGCAAGATGGCCATCTGAAGCAAAAGGGAAAGAAATGGCTGCCCGGTATTAAGAGAGTTAATTACAGATGCAGATTAAAAGGCAAGACTGAGTGGTGGAAGAAAAGGGAAGAGTAACCTCCGGTGCAGAGACACTGACATGCAGCAGTTGTCAGTCACCTAGCAACAAGTTTCCTATCCCTGCTGTGCTCTTTAATTCAGCAAATCTGCTCAGGATGTTGGGCTGTTCTCCTGACAAAACGCATTATGTAGTAGACTAAAGGATACAAAAATCCACTGTACACAACACTCTGCTCCCTATTGACCACTGATCCTTTCTCTCAACCCACAAAAGAGGCTTGCATAATGCTCTGAAAAGAGAAAAGTCTCAACAGAGAAAACATTTGCTTGTAATTGAGATTGACTACATAATGAAAATGATGTTCTTTTTTAAATTGAGCTTGTTGAGGCCATGCTTTTTGTCTCCTGGCTCTCAAAACCCATCCCTGCTGGGAAAAGGGGCAAACATTGTACAAACTCAAACCTGTGGGTTTTTTCCCTTCTTTTCACAGGGAGCACACGCACGCATGCACGCACATGCATTTTGTGGCTAAATGAGCAAGACCGGCTCCTAAAGACTTAAACAAGTTTGAAAAAAGAGAAGACAAATAAGAAAATTGTGGTGTGCTTCTGCGTTGGAGGGAAGCTGCCTTCCTTGTGAAGGGAAGCTGGGCTGTGGAGGGCAGAATATATTTTATAATTTTGGGGGGTAACTAAGAAGTACCAGTCTGAGAAGAAGAGTCATTTTATTGCTGAATCTATGCAGTAAGTTACAGGCAAACCCACGTACGACCTCTGCACCCCCAGACACCCACTTCCCCACCTCTACAGCAACGTCAGGGTCATGCTTTGAGATAATGATTATCTAAATGCAAATAATAAACAGTGAGGTGAGTTTGAAAGACCTAAGTCTTGGCACAGTGAACTCTACTATGGTCCATGGCAGAAATTTGGGTGAGTGCTCCTCACAGAGCAGCATCACTGCTGCCACCACCAGGACACCTGAGGGTGCTGGACCAGCAGTGCTGGGTATCTTCCTGAGACTTACTGGTAGGTCTGGTCTTGAGTCCAGAAGCTAGAAGAAGGAGAGAAGAAGGTAATGTGAGAGAAACTACAGCCCCATCTGGCTCACATGGATGCCCACAGAAAAGTCAGAAGAAAACAAGCCCTTTGAAGAGGGGCTTGAGCCCAATTGACACGCTCAGCTCTTGGGGCTGGAAATGGTTCGTTTGTACTGTTTGTAGAACATCTAACGCAGGGAAGGATCAGCATCCTGGGAGTTCCATAAGTGCAGATAATGGCAATAACCCATGACAAACTTTTCCTTTGAGATCAACCAGTTGACTCTGCAACCATGCAACTCCAGCTAAGCCAGAAATGATCTGGAGTCCCTGGTAGAATAAGACTAACTGGCACATCTTTGCAGACCACATCATTACAACACAAACTGAGACTGCAGAAGAGAGGAAACTGATGCCCATGAGTCCCAGAGCACAGCATGGGTAGGGAACATAATGAAAATCCAGCTTCCTTGGAGAACAAAACGGAGTCCTAGCTGCACTGGTAGAAGACCCAGCACTTTGCTGTCTAAAGCACTGGTGGTACAGGTAGAACAACACTTTCCTCCCTGGACATCAGAACTGCCTTCTTTTCATGCTCCATTGTACATTAAAAAAAAGTCATTTGTCTGTACACAGGGAAATGCAGCAGTGAGTTTTCTCCCCCAAAAAGCTACACAGAAGACCAAGCTACACCTTGGTGCCTCAACTGAGGGAAGATGGGAAAGGTGACTGTATAATTTATAATCTGATGCCCACAGAATGGACATCACATGGAAACTGTAACAAGCCAGAATAAGGCTGATGGGTACCATACTTCATGCCAGCAAAACAGCTCCAGTTGGATTTCGCTGCAGCTCAGCTGGTTCCACCCTCTGCTCTCCTGGAGGGGGAAGAGGTGAAAGGCAGGGGCCATTGCTTACCCAGTGGATATTTCCAGCAGTGATAAAACACATTCCCTGTTTGTACCTGTAGCCCCCATATTCCTGCCCAAACTCCTCCTTCTCTTCATGGGTCTGAGCACCACCAGGCACTCACTGGGGCATGTTTCCACCACTGTTGCCTGCAAAAGGGGAGAGCTTTGGCCACAACTCGCCTGGTCCCTGACTCTCTGCCCAACTGACCATCCGTTCCCTGCTGACTTCATCCGCAGAGCCCAGCTTGTCATACTGGGCTGCTCCGAGCCATAGCAAGTTGGGGGGGAAAAAATTGCCAGTGGACGTATCTCAGTTGATAACTTACACCCAGATATTGTTTTTTTGTGTGCTTAGTACAGCAGAGCCAGGAGCAATTGGTGGGTTTCCTTAGGGATCATCTCACAGAATAAGGATAATAGTGGAATAATGCTTTGCTAATGAGAGTTGGGTAACACTGAGTTTATTCTCTGGCTTACTGAAACATGTTTAACAATTTCTCTTCCATATCAATGCTTTTGCCCGTCTTCTGCATTGTTTTGTGTATCAAATAACAAGTTAGGTTCTTTGTTTTCTTTATTTTAATAGCCATATCTCTGAAGATAAGGAGACTTAATGTAAGCAGTATTCACTGAATGTGAACAGAACACAGTCTGACAAAAAATAAAGGATTGGGAAGGGCTACCACGAACATGTCATGGACCCACAACTGAGGAAAAAAGTAGAGTTTTAAAAGTTTCTCTCTTAAAAAGGATTTTTCCTTTGGAAAAAAATAAATTAATTTTCAAAATTTTTCTTCCCACTTTAAACAAAACCAAATTTACTTCTAACCAAAAAGCAAAAATTGTACAAAAATTGTGAAGATAATATCAACTGATAAATATGAACTTCAAGAATAACTTCACGAAGCTGTGAATGATCAGAAGGCAATGTGTAACAGTAGAAAAGTAGATTACATAAACCCCCGCAAAAGATGCTAAAATTCTGAAACAGTAGAAGGTCTAGAGAAATGCAATGGAAAAAAAAAGCAGAACTCACTCATGAATAATTGTTGTGCTGGTGAAATACATCTTGCTTTCTCCAGAAACAGTGCAGTGTTGTTTACTGCAGAATTTAAGACTGTCACTCAGAGTGCTGACAGATTTTGTAAGAGTTACAAAGAAAATCCCCTGTGAAGGAGTTGGATCAATCACAGAATATTCAAGAGTCCTGATTGCTGGGGGAAAAAAAAAAAAAGAAAAAAAAAGCCAAATATTTAGGCTAAGCAGTAACTCCTAGTACTATAGAATGAAGAGAACACAATTAAGTATTTATACTCATCTCTGGAGCTTTGTAAATATGGTCAACAGGAATATTTGTTGTCAGTCTACCTCCAATAACAACCTGTGTAAACACTACCCTGGTTTAACTTCCTGTAGCTCCTCTCCTGCTGAGCACACCAGCTGTGGAAGGGACCTTGTCTTCTAAGCACAGAATTTCTGGTAAGCAGGATATTTAATTTTCAGGTATAGCTTTTTAAAAAGTTTTATCTCAGAAATGATAAAATTAAAGTGGACACTGGAGTCAATGCAGAATAGTTGGATCACATCCCAACAAAATAGGAATTGTGAGAGATTCTCCTGTTGGTATTTTAAACTTTTGTCTGTGCAAGTTTTAATCAATTAAAATGCATTATCTACCCTCTTAACTTTCTCATAGAGGATTATCTGACATTTACTATTCACCAGTTCTGCTGAAAAGGTTAATAGTTCACAGGCTGAAGTTAGAAGTAAACAGAATTGATCATTCCTAATGCTTTGGCTGAAACGGAGGGGCTTTGTGTTGACAGGCCAGGAGATGTAATGAGCCTCTAGTACATTCTTAAGGCTTGTTTCATTTGCTCTGTGAATGGGGAAAATAAAATTACAGTCTATAGGTGTTTTCCATGGTTCTTTCATAAGCAGGCCTCCTGACACCAATTAAAGAGATTATGTCATCAACTGAAAAGAAAGCTATAACCTTGTATGTTAATGCCGTGATTACTTTAGACAGGGTCACTGGACCCAATAGAACAGTGAATGACCTTGGTGAAATTAACTTCGGAGCTCAATTCCTAATTAACTGTTTTCAATGAAAGAATGTGTGATTTCAGGCTATTGGTCAAAACATTCACTTTTTTCTGTACAAGGACTTTGCCACCAGAAGTTAGTCTACAGCAGCATAAAAAGAGGAATAAGATTAGGAAATGGCAAACAGCGTGTCCACAGCTTTATGAAAGCAAATATTGTTCCCTGGGTATTTTGCCTGAAAAACCCGACTCTTTCGGGGCTTCTTTACCCACAGTGCAAAAATTACAAACCTCAGGAGGAAGCAACACATTTGAACACATATCCAGGACAGATGAAATCAGAAAAAAATTGCACCAAAATCCTAAGTAGCAGCTAGGTATAAAACACAAGCTTAAATTTATAAACATTATATCTTTACCATTTTTAAAATAGAATTGCAGCATATACAATAAATCTGGGGAGGGATGCTGCTTTTCGTGACACAGGTAGAATGTGAAAAGGAGACAGGGAAGCATTTTTAAGCAGCTGTCTCCATTCTCTCTTGGGTAAGGGCAGTGATGCTCCAAAAGGAGGGCAGGTTGCCAGAGTATCCCCTGACTTTGTCTGTCCCCTGTCACAGGCTGGTCTCTATCAATCAGAGATGCACACACTCGGTCCCAGTGCTGTGATGTTGCCAGAGGCTGTGCAGGTACCCCTGGAAATGTTGCTCAGCACTGAACTTACCTTAGATCTCTGGTCAGCGATGCTAAAGCCACACTCACACACACATGCTGCGCTTTACCAGGAAGAAATACACAGCTGAAAAGCATTTTCAATGCTAACAACCATCTGATCTGGATCTAAAATAGGTCAGATTAACCTGCCAGTCTTTTTCTACTTTCTCAAATGTGTGTTCCAAGTCATATTCGAACCGGGAGTGCAAGTCCTGAGGACGTTGCTGATTCGATACTCCAGCAAACAGCAAATTCCCCTTCAAAGTTATTGCAAAGTTAATGGCAACTTTCTTCATGGGTAGGAAGACTTCGGACCGTGTTCCACTTCCATGGGGATGAATTTACAGACCCAAATGTTACGCCTGTGGCAGCTCTGAGTATGGCAGAGGTTTCTTCTTCTGAAGGTGATGAGCAAGGCAAGCGTGATGGCTCTCCAGGTGTTACAGTGTCCCCCCTCCCAGAACAAGGCATGGGGCTCTGGACCTGCTTCTGCTACTGAATCATGCAACGGAGCTGATTCCTCTCTGTGGCTGCTGTGATGGGATGAACATTGAAGTAGGTCAAGAAGGAGAAGTAGCAACCTCTCCCATCTGTCCATATTTAACTCTACAAGAAGTCATTAGACAAAATGGCCCAGGGTGCCTGGATCTCAGAGACACCAGGGGTAGCTTTGTGCCATAGGAAAAGCCCCAAAGGGAGCCTGTAGTGAAGCCAAGGAGTGAGCCAGCTCCCTGAAACTCCATCTCCATTTGCAAAGCACATCTGTGGCAATCAGGCAGAGGTGCTGGTTGACCACTGGGCCAGCTGCTCCTCTCCTCACGTAGAAAGAAAAGCCTGCCTGGGCTTGGACACAGACATTCACTGTTCACGGGAACACTTTGAAATACCAGAGCACAAAAAAAGTCATTTCCCACAGTCACCAGGTTAAAAAGCAGCGTGCTTAAATGAGGATCTGCATCCAGCTCCAGGGGCCAGCTAGAGACACTGAAGGAGATGCACTGGAAACTGGTTCGATTTGGACATCGCTGATATTTGCCTGCAGGTATGGCATGGGGATGGGAAGGCACTAATTAAACTTAAAGGTCTGTGAAAGCTTTGACCACGCTCTACAGGCAACACAAAGCATGCAATTCACTTCAAATATGACCAAACGCGGGCAGTTGCTTACTCTAAGAAGCAAGAAAATGAAATATCATATAGTTTTCAGGCTTTCTTTTCACTGCAGGTCAAAACTCTATCTCTTAGCCCGGGCACAAATGTAATCAAACGAGGCCAGGGCTGGGTATCACCAACCTCACAGCGAGTCCAGCCTCAGAGCACACGTCAGATGACCACCTTGCACACTCCCACCCCTGGCTAATAAATGGCAAAGGAGCAGTTCGTAAATTCACTGAAAGGTGCAATTAAAAGCAATAGGGACATTCTGCCCACTGAAAGCAACGTATTCTTTACTGCTTGCTTGAGAAGGAGAGGAAAAAAAAAAAAAAGGAAAGGGAAAGATTTCTCCCTTCACTGGGGACCACCCATGAAACTTTTTGTCTCCTAATTCTGACACCAGAAAGAAAAGAGATACTTGTTGCTTACAGCGATGCCCGAAGCTCCCACGTGCATTTGTCCCCATACAGTACAGCTTTGGGCAGCTAATTGTATTAATGTCTTGTCCAAGTAAAAACAGATGTTGCAACACCTGCATTTTCTAAAGCTGAATTTCATTAAGAATATGCTTTTTCAGAGTGTCGGAGAATATGTTTTATACAGAGACGATATTTAAGGGACCCACTAAATTGGAAAGGTTAATAACTTGTGCCATGAAACCCTGCAAATTATTGGCTACCAGAGGTAAACCCCGGCCAGGGCTGAGGTCTCTGCAGGAATGCAGCATGGGAGTGATTTTCAGAGAGTGGCAGCGGGGGCAGTCTGTGCCATTAACCTTTTGGCCCATGCTCTAGCCTTTGCCTGGACCCGATGCCAGTGCTCAGCACTTGACAGGCTGCAGCTCCTTGGATGAGGCCCTCGAGCCTGCAGAACTGAAGCCACCATGCTCTTTTGCCACCATCCTCATTCAAAAGCCAGGTCAGAGGGAATATTGAATATGAATAAATATTACGGTTGCAAAGAACATGCCAGCAACAACGCTAATGCTGGAAAGCCACCTGACACTGAGGATTTTCTAGGCACAGGGAGCAGCTTATAGGTTACAGGGCCTGAAGCAGAAGATCTGCTTGCTCACATGAGTAAGGGCTACCAGCAGTAGGAAGGATTGCAAGATTAAACTCTTAAGCAATGAAGTGCTGACGGGTCTGACGGTGAAGTGGCTCCGCAGTTGCTCACACGGTTGTGTCTGTAGCCTGTGACATAACACACTCAGCCATGCGAGCTTCATGTGCACATGTCCATGTCATAATACCAGCAACTTGCTAAGTGCACATAATCCCTCCCAACAGAGACACAAGAGTTACCTCCTTGTAAAAAGGATGTTAAAATCCTGAGAATATACGCTGCCTTGTGCCAACACTCATTCGTACATTAAAACATATAAGGGGGGATACATCTTGGATGAGACACCCTTGCTTCAGCAGGAGCCCTCTCCACCGCTTCTCTGCCTTTGCTGGCGTTCTAAAGGGTCAGAGCAGCAGGAAGAAGTTTGAAAAGCTCTATTAAACGCAGCAAAATGATTCCTGCAGTGGAGACAGCAGAAGGTGGCAGAGCATCCACCTTCCAGGGGCAAGTTGTGGTGCTGAGGATGTACAGAATAGAGGCCTTAATGAGGCAAACCACTTTAGAGCTGGGTGATAACTAAGATAACTTAGAGAGCGCATTGGAGTACAAGAGGAAGTGGGGATTTCCTCCCAACGCTACGGGTCCAGGGTTGAGAACATTCAGAAAGTATTTAAAATCAGAGTTGCTAACAAATGCCCCGGGAGCTTTGGCGAGGTCCAGCTACGAGTCCTTTTGAGTACTGTGGCTGTATTTCATGCAATGCTTCAAATCAATAATTAATAGCTAATTCTTTTAGGTAATGTTGTTATTATTACCATTATTATTACTACTGCTAGCCTCATTGCTCACATCCCTGCTTTCATGGTCCATACATAAAGAGCTCAGGATTTCATTCTGGCTCACTAGAGCTTTAAGCCCAATCAAACCTTTAGCTGAGACTTGCCAGCCACCGCAGAGAGAAGTGCTTCCTCCCCTCCCCATCCTCCCTATCCCTCCTGGGTGCATCGAGTTGCCTATCTGGAATGCACTACTTCCAGGGGATGCCTCTTTCCCTGGACACACAGGCTAGAATCCCATCACAAGGGAAATAATTCAATTAATAGTATCAATCGAAACATTTAATTCAAATGCTTTACAGCACCGAAAAGCAGTGGCAGGCTCTAATTGTCTTCCCCAGAATGCAGATTTGCCTTGTAATGATTCTGGAATAAAATTTTCCAAGGGGGAATGAAAGATGAGCCTGACATCTGGTTCTTGTGGGCTATTTTCAGTGATGAATGACAATATCTTTCCTATTTTTTTCATCTGAAGTCCATTTATTTCTAGTAAATATGCAGTTCAGTTCCTTCCTCCTTTATCACTATTAGCAAGTTCACAGACCCTGGAGAGGAGCTACTTTCTGTGCATACAAAGATGGCAGTGTGGCTGCACAACCACACTTCCCAAAGCAGCCTGAGGAAAGGGACACAGCCCCAGAGAGTCTGCTGGGGCAAAGCAGGCTCCAGCATGGCCAGCTCTTCCCAGAAGATGCTCCAGCAGCAATTTCCACATGTGCTAACCACAGTAAAACACTGCTCTCACATGGCATTCTTCTCCCCAGCAGATCTCAGAGCACTTTACAAGGGCAGCGCCACTATATCCTTTTCATAGGCAGAAATTATCAGTGCCCGGGTCATCTAGGAGGTCATCATACAATCAACAATAGAAGGAAAGGCATTTGAGCTCCCCAGCCATGGCTGGGGCCTCTAGGCCACGCTACTCCTTCTCCCCAACAAGAACTAGAGAAGGTGGTAAGGCTACTTTTATACTGTTTGCTGATGGAAAGTCAAGCCTATATCATAGCAACCTTGCTACTCACATTTAGGATGCCTCTGATTTAAGTTCTTCTTTGACAGGTCTTCTCCTTCACCTTGTAGAACCCAACCTACGAAGGCAGAGCTCGTGAAACACAGGAGACGTTGGTACACAGCTGCAGGATGACTTGAGGAACACACTGTGACAGCACAACTTGTTGAGACAACCTTCCCTCAGATCAGATGAGATGCTGTGATTTCCTGAGCTGAGAGCCTGGTGCCAGGGTGCCTCAAAGCCATCTGCTTTCCTGCCCAGGTACACAGGGACCAGGGCTGATGGCATCACGCACCACTAGCCTGCTCGGTCCAGAGCTGGCGTGTGAGGGGGAGAAGAAGGCTGAGGCAGGCTGCAGATTGCAGGAGTCAGGGTGGATTCTCTTGGCCTTTCCCTAATCTGTCAGCGTTTGAGCACAAAACCTCAGGCTTTCATACACCACACGTTTTCATTCATTTTTACAGATACATTCATGCTGCAATCATTCCAGGTTCTTCTGTTTCCACCCCCTGGGGTACCACCAGCCAGGCACCGACAAGTCATCTTCTGCCAGCAGTTTCGTACTGCTCTTTGTCGCCGTGCTCCAGCACCAGTCCATGAGGGAACCCTCTCAGCCTTGCTGTGCTCTTTTCATCAGCTGTGGAATTTTTTTTTCCTGACAAAAGGAAACTGGAGCCCTCTTGTGTTGAGTTTTGAAGTTTGCACCAATCCCTTGAGAAATCCCTTGAGATTAAACCACCCCAGCTTCGCCTGGATGTTGTGGATGAGACTCTATTAATAGGAACACGTCTGCTCTGCTTGTCTTTGCATTACTAGCAACATTACACACAATTAGACGCCAAAACAGCCTCAGAGGACACAGAGTTAATTATAAAAAAGATAAATAAAACCACCTTATGATACAAAACCAGCCTACTCTCATCTCAGCTACTGAAAAAGGTGGCTCTTTTCATCACTGGAGTTTAATTAATAGCGTACAATATATGCCAACTATGTAGGAGGTGTATATTAGAAAGAGCAGGGATGATGACAGGATTTGCAATTTCACTTGAATTTCAAAGTCGCCTAGAATAAACCAACCTCTCTTCACACCCATCACACAGAGCTGTGCAAAATGACTGACTTCCACTGAGGGGAACCAGAGTAAGTTTTCCTAACTTTCCCCACTCTAGTTTCAGTGGAAACCAGTCATTTTGCACAGCTCAGTGTAATGGGTGTGAATTTTCCTAAACCTAAGGTCTTCTGTGCTCTCACAGCACACACACTTGGGAAGAGGCAGCACTCTAATCACTGAGAATTCCTGGGATTAGTTGCAACTGATATGAATTTGGTGTTATTTTTTCATTAATTTTCTTTATAAATTATGCTTTTCTGCCTCTTTTAGCGATATCAGCTTGATCACGGAAGCTGATGTTGAAAACACTTTAAATACAAGTATCAGTATTTTATTTTAAGAAACTATTATTTGTGCAACCACAGTCATCTAACTTTTTCGAGGCTGGGGAAAAACTAGGATTATATTTGCCTTAGGTTTGTATGTGGGGAGAGATTTTTATTTGTTGTAATATCCTTCTGATATAAGTTGCTATAAAACAATCTATGTAAAGACAATTAAAATTGTTTCTATTGCAGGGTCATTTAAGACATCCTAAAAAAATTGCTACGCATGCTCTGCAGTCCTATATACAGGCTTCAAACAGTCTCTAAACAAAGATCTTAAGCCTTTTAAGGCTACTTTATTAGAGGTTATTAGTACTATTAGTTGCTGCAAATTGCAGTGGTAGGAACAGGACTGGTGGGTGAACTGACATGGTCCTTGCCCTGTGCTGCTCACACCAGCTCAGAGACACTACGGAATAACATCACACATACAGGGATGTGGCTTTTTATGAACTGCTTGGACACCCTCTCAAAATTCAGGCCTTTTAAGGATGTTCCAGTTGTTCTCTTGCGGAAAAAAAAAA
>NW_015090790.1:436044-504146 GCF_001431845.1 Calidris pugnax | reverse complement strand
GGGCAAATAAAAATGCCCAAAATCATTAATCACTTAAAAAAAAAATCTGCCAACATTTGGTTGGAAGTGTAGATATACTCACTACAGGTGAAGGTCATCTTCCTGATTCCCAGCACCTGCCAAAGATCCCGACCATAATCTGACACCAAAGCACCTTCAGCAAGCGATGCATTTCATCTGCTTGTGGTTCAATGCAACGCCTGCAGACAGGGTGATATTCTGTGTTTCAAGCCTGCAGGAACAACCACTGGAAGAGACAATTTACAGGTATTTCAGCTTTTACTGTCCGGATTGCAGAATGCATCTGAAACTGAAGAGCCACGTGCAGTTGCTGACTTTCACCTCGGCGCAGCTGAAATGGAAATAATTGATGCTGATAGTACCTTTCACTGGGAGAGAGCTCCTAATGCCTCATGCAAACAGCAGCTGTGTGTCTGAGAGACACGGCCCTTTAACGGAGCCAAGGAGGAAGGCTCTGACAGAAGATATTACAGTAATGCACTGTAATGGGGTTTGCTGATTTGAATAAAGCAGCATGTTAAACACTCCACAGTCCCTTCACTGTGTGCCACGGCCCTATTTACAACTCTATATTTAACATATTTGCGCTCAATACAATTTGAGACAAGCCAACGTGCCCGGATTACAATATTTTTCCATTTATTTAATTTTTAAAAGTTTAAAAAGGATACTTAGAAACTTCACCCCTCGGTGGAAACCTGACAGCTATGAACAAGCTTTGTGGCAGCACTCCCCTCGTTTACCTCCCGGATGCATCTTTTGCAAGGAAACGTTTGTCCCAAGCTCAAGGTCAGCACAAAGTCACCTGTCACTTGTAGAAACACCACTGGTCTCAGAAAATAGCTAACACTTGTTTTTGTAGTCATCAGAGCAATAAACATGCTTTATTACCCATTCATAATGGGGAAAAAAAAAAAGGCAAACATTAATAAACTTACCTATTAATAGCTGCAGTGTTGTATGCACGGATTGTGCCTCAGCCCAGGCCCTGGTTGAGCACTCGTGTTCCTCCTAACAGAGTCAAGCCTACACGGTAATACAAATGGATGATGGATGTGATGGTAACGTGTGCCATTAAATGATTTGCTCTAGTTCTCCCTTGACCTCTGCAGCACTTTGTTCTTCAGCCATCTTTTGCAATCCAGCCTCTCCTTCTACATTAAATTAGAGCATCCGTTCTCCCTTCTGCTGCTGCACACCCTCCCCTAGAGTATTTTTCTCTGCCACCTTCACCTTCTCAAACATAGTTGGCTTCGTCATCCATACGGAGTTGCTGGTGGGCCTGGTGCCACCTGGATGGGCTGGGTGCTGTAGGTGGCCACCCCGCGGGAAGCTGGTGGGGCTACTCCTGCTCAGGCCCCTGAGACACTGGTCTTGGCCAAGGGAAAAATTAGACCATCAGGGCTCCATCCTCTTCTCATCCCTTCTGTTCACTGAGATCGCAGCTTGCATTTATTAAAGGGCTCATGGCTTCTTTAAGCTATAAATTCTGTTTGTAGTTTTCATTAAATCTTATTTTTAACCTGAAAGGCACACCTTTGTTTTCGTCAAAGTTTCTTGAATCATTTTCCTTAAAATTAAGGAAACTTAAAATGAAGGGTTTTCATGGAAATTGAAATGTTTATTTTATTAATTGCAAAATGTGGGTTTTTTATGAACAGCTTCATTAAATCTCTGCAATTCACAACTTCCTGATGTAGCTGAACCAGTGATTATTTGTTTATTTATTTTCTATTTTTCTCGGCGGAGAGATTTTGCAGCTAAATGTTTCTCCTCATTTTACCTAGAGGCCCAGCTGAGCTCTGGAGCTCAGAGCCGTGTGTCCTGTGTGTTGTTCTTAAAGCACTTCTTGTATCATCTCCCTGCTCCTCAGACCCTGCTTTGCCTATGATGGTACCACCTGTTCCTTAGTTGTTTGACTTTTTTTTGGCCTGGTACTCTTCATTTAACACATCAGGGACTCAAGACTCAACTGCTGGTGGAGCGTTTGTGCATACATATTTAACATCTTCCCTATAGGTCCAGAGATTTCCTAAAATACTCCGGCAGAGGTGTGTATCTGGTTGGTGCACAAGAATTTGATGGCTGAGGGTTGTTTCTGGTGCCTCTAAATGGGGAACTCTTGGCTTAAGACGACTGCGCTGAAGAACACGGTGCTAAAACTTAGCGACCACAGAAAAATAAGAGGAGCTCTGGGTGTAATTGTTCTGCCCTTTTTGAGGGGTGAAGGTAATCACAAGCTGCTGCCATCCATCACAGGATACCACAACATGTGTCAAGCACTGGAACAGGCTGCCCAGGGGAGGTGATTGAATCCCTGGAGGTATTTGATGGGTAGATGTGGTGCTCAGGGACATGGTTTAGTGGTGAACTTGGCAGTGCCAGGTTAACGGTTGGACTCAATGATTGTAAAGGTCTTTTCCAACCTAAAAAATTCTATGATTCTATGATTCTAAGCTGAAGAGGAGGGCTAACAGCTCGGCATGCCCCTTGAGGCCAGGAGTTGGGCAGGACCACACAACCTGTGGTAGGGCAGCCCCCAGCTGCTCATAGCTTTTCTGCTGCCCAAGAAGCCTTCTGCAAAGTGCATGGTGGAACAGGATGGCCAGCAGCATCTGGCATGGGGGCGGGACGCAACCTTGAAGTCATGGAGAGCTGTGACACTGCGCTGCAATGTCATGAGCTGCTCCTGCTCGTAGGGCTGTGGAGAATACATGAGAATTGACAGTGAGGTCAGGGAGATAATATGAAAGAGCTAAAGCGGCTGGAAACCTGGAGAGAAAATGACAACTTCTTTTGCACTTTTTTTGAAGCTGAACCTTATTTACTTCTGGGGACAGATGATCTGAGGAACTGATATAAACTAGAGGGTAAGTTAGAAATTCCAGGAAACCAAGGGAGCATCCCCTTAGAAACATGGAGGAAAAAGAGGCAAGGATAATTTTGGATCTAAAATCAGTCCTACTAGAATTTTTCATTTGATTTAAGGAAAAATGCAGAAGATACTTATTGGTAAAAAAAACCCAACAACAATACAACCAAATGTATTCATGTGCAACTGGAGCTGAAGTGCAATTCTCTCAATGACATGATGGTCACCCTGGGGCGGGTTTTTTTAGTGTATATTGGGGAGAAGGGAGACAGAAGTCAACCAGTAGCTCCCTTCCCTGACAAGGCAAATCTGTCATCGTGCATGAACCCAATGTAAGTCCCCTCTTGCCACAGGAACCCTGCTGCAGGTGCTCCTGGCTGGTCCCCCTCTGTGAGCAGGCATTAGGGGGCAGGGAGGGCTCGGCAGGGGTCAGGTTCAAAGGAGAGACAATTTCCCCAGTGTCCCAAGTTTAAGTGCAGCACGTTGTTAAGTTCTGCAAATGCAGGACCGCAAACTGGCTGACAAACTTTTGTGAATTGGACCACGAGTCATGATTAATTTATCAAGCTGTTCTAAATACATCCACTAAAATAATGGAAATATAAACAGAAGTTATGTAATTCCTCCTTGCCTGTGCTCAGGCCTGGCTTGTGATGGCAGAAATATAAACTGAACTAGAGCGTATAAAAAGATTTCCAAGAAAAAGCCTTTGTTCAGTGTTTCCTATGCATCAGATATGCCACTTGCCTCCCAGACGCGTATATTCTAAATCATGCTTTTGCTGTCCACAGAAAATTCCTCCACCTATTTATACTTTCAAATCTATGATCTTATATATTAATAAATAGTAATGAAGTCCTGAAGTAAATACCAACGTTACAGATTCACTGGAGATCTTGCTGACATTTATAAATATCCGCAGCTTTCATGGTTCAGGACACTGGCAGAGCTTACAGATCCTGTTAAACTTTATCACGTAATTGTACATGTGGTCTCTCTTTTGAAAGTATAATGCATGGGGTTTATGGAATATTTCTGTTAGACAGCACCGCATGTGTTTGCTTGCTTTATCAAAAGCCACATTTCTGTGAGGGTGTTTCTTAGCTGATCTACTAAACCCACCATTTTTCTTCTGAGCTGACATCAGACAGCACACATAGCCTGGACTTTCCCCAGCTATGGAAATATTGCTATCTTGTGATTACTCACTACTCCGAATTAGTCATCCATTTATATGTCTGTCCATTTATATGCTAGGAGATAATCCAGCAAGATTAATAGCCATTTCACTTCTTGTGGATGCCTTTGTCTATCAACAGGATTACTCGGTTCCCCGTGGCGGAAAGTTTAGCTCAGTGACCCAAGAAACACTTTCCAATTGAACACTGTCATTGCTCTGCTCAAAAAGGTAAGAGAGAGGAATTTCACAATATAGCCTGGAACTGAACCAGGCACGGGACCGTCCTGGGCCAGGGATTTTGCTGCTGGACAAGGCCAAGTTGAGGAGGTGAAAAGCACCAGCAGCAACTGGTTTGAGTCCAACTTGTCCCAGAGACATTTAAGTGACCAAGAGCAAAGGACTTGGGATGGGAATGAATTTGAGCCTCAGATTCGGGGGTGGTACAGTCATCTCTGAGCCAGTTTCTTACCAAAAGCTCCTCATCATGCAATAATGCCCAACGCTCTGCGGAAAGACAGATGCCCCAACATGAAGGTCTTCAACATACAGAGTCCTAAGTATTCAGCATCTTGCATTTATACCAGAAAGTGGGGAAGTGGGAGGGAATTCTCCACTGCAGAGACTTCTGTCCAAGTATGGCTTTGCTCCTTGCACAACAGGGAATATCCCTACTGTCTTTGGTCTCCCGAAGGCCCTGCTGTCCAAGCAGGTATCAAACAGCTGCAGTCCCTGTTCTCTGCTAGAATTAGTAGGAAACCGGTAGCTTGTAGGAAAAACAATTGTTAAAGGTCCCTTTTTACATGGTTAAACTTTCACACTCTAAGGGAGTCCCATGCTCTTTCGTCCCCCATCTAACGTTAGATATCATGGAGGCCTCAGAACAGTCAGAACAAGAGGGACTGTCAGGCAGAACGTCTTTGATTTGTGTGCAGGAGATGTCACACAGATAGAGATGCTCCCAGTAATTCTACACTGTCTGCCTGGGCGCCAGATGAAAAGAACCTCCTTCACTTGCTAAATGGATTCTGCCAGCACTTCTGAAGCCCTACCACCACTCTCTTTTGAAGGAAGTTAAAAGCATTATGTGTTATCTCTTTGCAAAACTTTTTATAGATGAACATCTGGAAACAGCTGCCTTAATGCCCTGTCCAGTCACTGGTGGTGTCAGACCTGTGATTTCCACTGCTACTGCTGAGAATGAGACCTTGGAGAGAATGGCCAAGGAGAGCAGGATGGACCACTCTTCAGGGTAGACACTAGATCTTGGAAACCGGTGGGATTTTTCTCGTGGGCTACAGGATGGCAGCTCTGAGCACACCATGGAAAACCAGCTTTTCCAGAGAACGCATGAAGGACCTCTAGACTCTCTTCTCTCCACATTTCCAGAGATGTATTTGTACTGGCCTAAAATAAATGGGACATAGGGGAAGGGGGAACGGCTTGCTGCATATGCCACAATACAGATCAAGTCAAGCGAAAAAGCCAGTGTTGGTGGCACATGAAAAATTAGCTCCCTGAAGCAAAGTAGGCAACGACTTATTTATGCTGGCTGGAAAAAATGCTTGTTCTATACACTTGTTCTTCCACCTACAGCTCTTCCCAAGTAAGGCTAACGAGCCTGGTGATTTTTTCATTTCAGATCTTTTTATTAGACACAATAATGTCTATAGATGCTGGCTAATGTAACATGTAAGCTAAAGCACTTGGCAGTGAACCATGGTATGGAATGACATGTAAGACCTGTAATTCCATCCCCAATTATCCACATTCTGATAAAAGAAGGAAAAGCAGCAATGAAATAATTGTGTACCTAAAGAAAGGTCGTAAAGTCATGTTCTGACCCATATGTAGCAGTTTTAAATTGCAAACTGGCACAATGAAGTCTGTTGGCATTCAACAGAAAACTGGAGAGTGTTCGCCCTCGTCTCCAACCTCAAGGACCCGAGAGGGGTTGTAGGTCTTGTAAGAATATCAAGACCCAAGTTCTGGTGTCTGTACCAATATCGGGAGCTGTCTCAGCAGCGAGTTGAGAGATTAAAACAACTGAACTGCTTTCAGCATACCAAAGGAGTCTGGTTAGGACCCCCACTACTGCCTCTGCTTTACCTTCTCCATGGCTGAAGATTTTGTCCAACAGGCAGACGCATGTGTGACCCCCACCGAATGCTTCACGGCACCATGGTGTGCAAAGAACCCACCTGAGACCCAAGGGCTGTGCAGAGGCAGGCACACAAGAGCGTGGACTTCACGGTCCTTGCTGTGAAGACCAAGTGGTCTGTCTGAAACCAGCAGGAGAGAAGCGCAGAGTAACGGGAGGGAAGGACAAGTGCAGTTGGATGTGCCATCTCTGTGCCCCATTAAGGGAAAGGTGGTTGACTCTTGCTAAAAATCAAAGCTGGAAAAATGAATTTTAAATGCCTTTATGTGAACTCACCATATTAGTGCACTGTTTGCTTTATTGGTTGGAACATCTTGCTACTAACCCAGTCATTTCTTGAGCTATTTCCTTGCTAACGAGTATAATTTCTGCCAGTTCAGATAAGCCCAAAGGTAACAAAATAACATCCTTTCCACATATTTTAAATTTTGATTCTCCAAAGATGAGGTCTTTTAAAGGTCATATCTTGACAGAATTCCTTTTTTACCCCCCTGTTGTGCTAAAATATATCAGTATTATTGACCTTGACAACAATGCCTGAAAGGTTTAGTGACAATCCATTCTGTATCAATGCGCACATAAAACTGCTTTTATGGGCTGGGGCACTCTCTGTGCATTTGATAGCGGGCAGATCAGCTTTTCTTGACAAGGCATGGAGCAAAAAGATTTAATGTATCCATCTCAATGTGAATTGGATCGTACCCCCCTGACATGAGATCCCCAGCCCCAGGGAGAGCCCTGCTCAGCGCTGTGGTGCTGCATTAGTCACTCCTAATGGCTACACGGAGAAACAGAGCATGACAAGAGCTAAATAATATGGTGAGTGGGGAAACGTCCAGGCTTCCCCAGCCTCTCTGCTTTCCCAGACTTCCTAAACATGAAAAGCAATATAAAATGCTTTTAAAGGGTCTCTTCTCTTCTCCTTTTTTTTTTGTTTGAAGCCACTCTTTTTTGAAGTATGCTTTTTAAAGGAAGGTAGACCTTGCATGATGAATAAGGCAGCCACGGGCCCTGTTAAGGATCAGAGCAGGACTCTACCTGTGCTCTTTCAAGTGGCTTCAGATTTGGGGTGATAAAGCAGCGGATCCGCTCACATTTAACTGCTCTTACATCGCTGACTGATTTCCAAGGGGCTGATCCTCAGCCACTGCGTGCTCCTACACCTGCTCTGGGGCAAGAACTCCCTCTTCACTGAATTTTTCTTTTCCTCCTAATTCTTTTCTTCACTGACCCACCGGCCCGCTCCAAAATAACCAACAGAAATACAGCTTAAACTCTGTATTTTGGGAAACTCTGGCCCAAAAGAAGGCAATGCAAACGTGCCAGTGGTGTCGGTGTGGGCAGGATTTCACTTGCTTAGTTAGAAACAGGTTTTGCCAGAATCCTGACTCTTTCTCCTTGAGTTGCAGTGATTACTGGGGGAGAGGGGAAGGTGGGAAGGAGAGGGAAGCACTATAATAAATAAATAGATGAAAAAAAAAATATCCCACAATAGGAAAAAGTACTACTATTGTTATTCTGGTATTTTATGTTAAGATTTGAAAAAAAGGCACATGAAGAAAAGATGATGAGATGGAAATTAAGACCTTTGTTTCAGAATTTACATTTATCTGGTTTAAGGGGTTATAAATAAGCCTTGCTAATGGGCTGAGTTACCTCCCATCGTTAGTCTTGGCTCCTCAATGCCTGTTCTATCATGTTGTTCATTTCAGGGTCAAAAAATGCATCTAGAAAAGCAGCAACACTCAGCAGATTTCCCTGAACCCAGGCAGAGAGACATGTTAACCAGCCCTTTCACTGCTCCAGCACTGGGAAGTCAACCAGAGCTTTGTGTATTGGCCTCAGGGTGCCCTCCCCTGTATTACCCTGTCTAGAAGTGGCACGGAAGCATCCTGGCAATGCTTCGTGATGTCTTCTGGAGGTGCAGGATTGCTGCCCAGTGATCAACAGCTTCTGTACCAGTCTAAAGGCAACCGGTATAATTGAAAACAACATCTGGAGAGGAAAGGGGCATCTCACTGCTGCACAACCCTTCAGGTCAGAGAAACACTGAGTACAAGTGCACCATTCTTTCCACCTGTGTGGGGACAAGGAACTGGGATGGGTGTTTGCCTGTGTGCATACACGTTACTGAGCACCAGGATTTATGCAGAGTCCCCTAAAAATCCCATTCCTCTTTCCTTCTCAAAAGAAAGAGCACTGCTCTCCCAGGAAAGGCTGTTTCTATCTTCCGTATTTCACCCATATGAGCTTGTTTGATTCCTCTAGTAGCAGAAGGCACAGAGAATTGCCAAAAAGGAGCTTTGGTCATGGTAAGCTCAGCTGCATTTTATATCTCAATGCAAGTCAAGGACGACCACCACCACTGCTCCCAACATCATTTGACCACAAATGATGCAGGTCTAAGAAACCCGAGTCAGATGGCTGGTAAAGCAAATCCACTGCTGTCCAGATACCTGCTTCAATTGTTTAAAAGGTAATTTGCAGATCAAAGGGGTCTTGGGAAAAACAAAGACCCACATTATTTGAAATACAACCTTGGGTGGAATAAGCCACTGTGGGGTTCCTTCCCTAAGGCAGCCCCTGCCTCCAGGTGTTGCTCTGGGAATGAGAAAAAGAGGGGCGGTAGTGGAGGATGAACCAACCCCCCCAGAAGCCAAGGAAAGAACGAGGAAGAAAAGAGAAAAGATTAATCATTCCATCACCAGCAGATTCCTGAGCAGGGCACATGAAAAGTCCTTCCTCTGCCATCCAAAGAAACCACCTGGCATTTAGCTTGCCTTCAGCCCTTTCCCTCTATTTCGAGCGTGTAATTATTTACACCAGGTGCATTGCTTCCACCCATCTCTTATTACACCCCCGTTCACCAGTGAGGACTGCAATTTGCCAGCCTGCACTGGAGGTTCTTTGTAGGAGCCTCCTGCCCTGGGCGTAACATTCCATTGACAAGCGGCAGGGCACAACGGGAAGGGAAATAGAATTTACCCAGCCAACAAAGGGCATTCCTGCTCCCTGCCTCCAGCCCCAGGTGACTGCACAGAGCTGACTGCAGGGTCTCTGGGTGACAGAAGGCTTGGGTCACACAAACCCCCTGAGCAGGGCAGCAGTGCTGGCAGACGGCAACACCCCCACGGCAACAGCCTCCCGGGCTGCCTCCGGCCGAGCATTGCCAGCAGGTATGGGGTGCTGCCACCCGGGAGAGTGCGGGAAAAAATCAGCCTTGGAGAGGTCAGCTGGCTAGGAGCTTGGTGGTGGTGGTGGCCCTGCCTTGGCAGAGGGCTCTTGGCTGTGCTGCCACGCGCACGGCACAGACACCTGAAGATTTCCCGGCAGCGCGGCAGGAGAGACGTGGAAGGATGGGTGAGGTGTGCACCTGCACGTGTAAAAATGCATATTTTTCCTTTTTTATAATTTTTCCCTTTCTTTTCCTTTCTAATCTGTTGCCAAATGCATAAAGAACACCCAGGGGAGGACTGCAGTACAAAAGGTGCTTCCTCTGAACATCTCTAAAGCAGCAGCTGAGAACAGACCTGGAGAGCCACCCACTGCTGGCTGCACCAGAAGGCAGCTTTGCTGAACTCAGCCCAAGCTTCTGCTGAAGCCTCTCCCCCCGTCTCACCTACCCCTGCTGGACCACTGAGCCCTCCCACGCAAGCCTGCCCGTTGCTTGCTGTGAAACACACCACCGAGGCACCTTTCTGCTCTTCCTGCCGATGCTTCTGACTCATGCTGATCTACCACAGATTAGGGAACCCAATGCTTTTGAAGTGCTCTGAAACAGGCGATTTAAAAGAACATAAATTAATTGAAGCAACATTGGTCTGAGCCCTATCAGGGCAGAGATCAGACAGAGGCAAGAGGAATGTCCTCGAGCCTTTTTTTCATGGCTTCCTTGCAGGCTGGAAGAGGAACTGGGCAGATGTTTCAAATGGAGACATTACATCACTGGGTTATTACAACCTCCATGTGCATGAACTATAAGACATAAATGGGGCCACACATAATTATTCCAGCCTGTCCCTGGGACCTTCTCCCTGTAAACCTGCAACTGCAGAGCTCCCAGGACCCCTGCTCACGCCCAGGACCATCTGCACTCAGTGACACTGGTGTTAACGAGTTAAAACCAGGAGCACAGGAAAACCATTTTCTTGAGGGACACTTCTCGTCTAGAGCATTTGAAATGGCAGTCTCAGCCTTGATGTTTGATGCAGTAGATATTTCTCCCATGGACAAGTTGTTTTAAATTGGAAAGCAATAACATCAAGAAGCAATAAAACCCTTCTATCTCCAAACTGGCCTAGATCCCAAGGGCTGTAGGAAATGGACCTACCAGTGGGATGAGGATCCTATTCAATATGCAGGTTGTCACCAGCCTTTTGCTTGCCTGTTTCTCCGTGGCTTCTCCAGGTCACACGACGAATTCCCTTGGAGGTTTTCCTCAGCTGCTGAAAGGAAGAGCACAGAACTGGGTAAGGGGCATTCTTGGGGTTTTCAGGTTCATTTAGGTCCCAAACACGACACCAGCATGCCTGTTTGTCCCACCCCACCACCTCTTACTGCCTTACTCCCAGAATAGGAATGTCTGTTTTACAGCTGGAGAGCAGAATTAGGGACATCCTTCCCTCAGAAAGGCTTTGACATCCCTAGGTGAAGGTTTTTGGTCGGGAAGAAGCATCGCAGACCACAAGTATAGGTTTACAATATTGCAGCATCCTGGTTTTTGGAGCACACTGCAAATGCAAGTTTTTTATCAGAGACTACAGATTGAGCCTATGGATAAATATGAAACGGCTGGCCTTTGATTTTCTAGAAACTTCCCATTAGTTTCTCTATTTTGATTTCCTATTCTATTTCTTCTGCTATTTTTTCATCTTTCTGCAGTATAACCAGTTGTGATGAACAGACAGTTCTAGCCTCTTCCCATTCACTACATGGGATTGTATTGTTTTACATTAACTTGTTTCTCTCTTTATTGTTTTTTTACAGCTGGAGAGCAGAATTAGGGACATCCTTCCCTCAGAAAGGCTTTGACATCCCTAGGTGAAGGTTTTTGGTCGGGAAGAAGCATCGCAGACCACAAGTATAGGTTTACAATATTGCAGCATCCTGGTTTTTGGAGCACACTGCAAATGCAAGTTTTTTATCAGAGACTACAGATTGAGCCTATGGATAAATATGAAACGGCTGGCCTTTGATTTTCTAGAAACTTCCCATTAGTTTCTCTATTTTGATTTCCTATTCTATTTCTTCTGCTATTTTTTCATCTTTCTGCAGTATAACCAGTTGTGATGAACAGACAGTTCTAGCCTCTTCCCATTCACTACATGGGATTGTATTGTTTTACATTAACTTTTTTCTCTCTTTATTGTTTTTTTTTGTTTTGTTGGGGTTTTTTTTTGTTTTGTTTTTTTGTTTTGTTGTTGTTGTTCTGGAAAGCATACCCCATCTGCAAAGAGAAAGGTAAAGCAAGTGCAGCATTTTCACCCTCAAATTTTTTTGTCCAAATTTCTACTGCTGAGATGCCTGGACCTTGCCCTCATCCTGGCTACATTTTCTGCTGCTCAGCTCTGCAGCAGCCAGACTTAGTGGCAACAGCCCAGACCCAGCGCTCGCCACCAGCAAGGAGAAAGAGGCCATCCTATTCTAGGACGTCTCCCTGAGAACAGGCAGACAATTATTTGAAGCACAGGAGGAAAGAGGGTGAGAAAACTTCAGCAGCGGCAGCCTGTTTGACAAGCATCTACAAGTCTTGTTTATAAAAAGGAGATTCCTGCAGGAAAATTCAGCGTTCACAGCTGGCTGGAAAAATCCCTCAAATATAGTTTCCTTTGACTCTCCCTTCTGCAACAGTTGGGACTCGGTCTGAAATTCAAATTAACTTTCATACCAGCCTACAATTCCATTTTGTGCCCCAAAGCAAAATTTCCTGCATAATTGTGTGTATTTAGGTCAGTTCTCCATTGTTCACTTCTGCAAAGAAAATAGCTGATTTGCAAGTGGAGAAAATTCCTAATACAGTTTTTCAAAAGCACTTTTGCAATTAGAGATTGTGCTCCTAAATGAGACTGGAACATAGGCATGCGTTTGCTTGGGTACTGTCTTGAGACTTTTAATGTCTGTTTTTGACAGCAGGGTGACTCCGTTTAAACATAGACCATATTTGACATTTATACAGGAATAAACAAGTTTGCCAAACTATATTTTAAGAAGCAGTTATCCCATTTTCATACTTCTATGAAATATTAACCATAAGTATGCAATATGTGCAAAAATTAATCTAATTAAAATTTAACCTAGAGAAGTAACACCATCTTTTCCAATCTAAGTTTTTTTTCACTGCAAATTTTTCCTATGCTTAATTTATTGCTGAATATCTGCTGTGAGAAACACTCCATTAGTATCTTCTGTTTACGTTTGACTGTAAAACACCAGCCACATGCGTGGGCAGATCTGTATAAACATTTTACCTCATGCAGATATCAAATTAAAACAAAATATTCTGAGCTGAGTCTAACAAATAAGAAAGCTCTCTCGAATGCTCAGTTAATTGGTTTAGAGCAGGGATCTATGCAAAGTGATGCCTTTAGCTCTGTACCTTGCAAAGGAGCAAGGAACATGACTCAAAAGGTGTATTTTCTATACATCTTAGAGAACCGTGGTCTGGTCTTGTGGCTTCATATATATTTTTGTGAACGTGGTGCCAGAACAGGTCCAAGCAGTTTGAACACATCCTCCAAAGGCCCCATCTGGGCTGTAATTTGGGCAAGGACACCAAAGACTGGACAGCGGAAAGCCAGAAGCTGATGCCATATGTAGATTTCTAAGCATTAATTAAAAAATCAAATCAAGTCTCTACCTTTCCCCTGCCCCCCCAGCCGCTTGCAAAGGGACAACAAAGCACGACAGATCTACCTCAGGACACTGGAAGAGAGGGGGGAAAAAGAATCAGGTCAAAGCACACACTATACAAATCCTTGGGATGCCGTAGGGCACAGTATGCAACGACCTCAGACTGTTTTGAAAATCGATTACAGAAGGCCTTCAGCTGAATGGAGTCAATGACCCTATCCGTGCACGGCAAAAGGAAAACAGCTACGTCTTCTCTGAGCTGATACACACGAGGGTTTCTGGCCTGGCATCCTCACGGTGGCCAGCCAACGGGGACCTATGGAAACAGCCCCTCCCAGTTGTTCTTCAGACCAAGAGAAGAAAAGGCTGGCTTTCTTTTCGTAAAGATTTGATTTTCATGAGATCAAAATAGACAAACTCCGATTTTCTTCCTCCCCTTTGAAAAAACCATCACCAGCTGTGCCAGGGGTCAGGACGTAATAGACAAAGAACGTGTGTAATTCAGGAACTACAACTGCCTAATGAAATATACGTCAAAAGAGACAGCTGGCCTGAAGGCTTGGGCTGCCCAGTGCCTTTGTCTTAAGGTTTTCTCTAACTGGAAGTACAGGAGGATCAGGACTGGTGAAACGGGGCGAATTTTATCTCATCTATCCAATTGCCAATGTCTTCTTTTTTGCACATAAGCTTGCCAGCTTCAGGATTTGAATTACTGTCCGGTTAAAGCTGGTCTGCTCAGGGGGCATGAGCCACAACCAACGTGTGAGCACGAAGGGTTTAGTTCCTGGTGGGCAGGGCGTTCCAACACAGGAAAGAAACACTGAGTATGAGCTGGGTAGCAAAGGAGTGGCACCATTAAGACTTAGGATGCTCCAGCAGGCATAGAAAAATGAGTCTTATTGTGTTCCTACTTGGGAGAGACTCTGGGCTGATAGCTGTTTCCATCATCCTCATTAGAGCAGGAGAACTAGCAAAGGTCTTGGTTCTCAGACATGCACCAAGCTCTCTCCATCAGTGCTTGAAGCACAGAAGATATTTATGCTAATTATATAAAAAGATTTTTAATGAAACAAAGATGAAGGAATTTGCATTAAGATCGAAGACCATCACTTCTGAGAAGTTTGTATATTGGAGCACAGGGATTACATAGCTTAAAAGCATACACTTTTCAAACACGGGGAACAGGATACACCAGCACCAGTTCACCTGACTAAATATATTTTCCAGACAATGGTGCAAAAACCTTTTGAAGTCAAGCAATACTGAAGTAAAAAAAATTAAAAAGGGTCAAAAGTAGCTCCATTAATTCTCTTTGCCTTTGCTAATGTAATCCATGCAATCCTGTCTTCCTTTGTTTCTCTTTCTTCTCTCAGAAAACCCCATAGCAACAGTAGAGGAAATGAACTACGAGTTCAGTACCACAAAAACCTATGAGTGGGCTGACTTTTAAGCACGTGAGAAGCTCAGTGGCTTCAGCTGGGACTGAATGCTCAGCTCGTGCTGCAGGGCACTGCCAAGGTGGGACCTACCGGCTGGAAAGGGACTAAACGTCCACGTGCCATCAGAGAAGCCAGGACAAGGTGTTCACACTCCAGCAAGAATTAGTTGCCTGTAGAGACTGTAGAAAGAGTTTAGCAGTTTAGAGTTTAACCTCCATGGGCTGCAGGTGGATATCTGCTCCACCATTAACCCCCACGGGCCCCAGGTGGATATCTGCTCTACCATTAACCCCCACGGGCCCCAGGTGGATATCTGCTCCACCATTAACCCCCACGGGCCCCAGGTGGATATCTGCTCTACCATTAACCTCCACGGGCTGCAGGTGGGTATCTGCTCTACCATTAACCTCCACGGGCTGCAGGTGGGTATCTGCTCTACCATTAACCTCCACGGGCTACAGGTGGATATCTGCTCCACTGTTAACCTCCATGGGCTGCAGGGGGACAGCCTGCCTCACCATGGTCTTCACCACAGGCTGCAGGAGTGGTGCCTGGAGCACCTCCTCCCCCTCCTTCTTCACTGACGTTGGGGTCTGCAGGGCCGTTTCTCTCACATATTCTCACTCCTCTCCTCTGACTGCTGCTGGTGTGCAGTTCTTATTTTCCCTTCTTAAATACGTTATCCCAGAAGCACCACCAGCATCACTCATGGGCTCAGCCTTGGCCAGCAGCAGGTCTGTCTTGGAGCAGGCTGGCATTAGCTCTATCAGACATGGGGGAAAACTTCTAGAAGCTTCTCACAGAAGCCACCCCTGTTGCCTTCTCCCACCACCAAAACCTTGCCATGGCAAACCCAACACAGACTTTGAGGAAAACCACCCTAAAATATAAATCTCCAATTAGATGTAATAAAACATTCTTTTTATAAGCCCTGAGCCAGAAAACACCAGCAAATACTTTGTCTCCCATGTTTCATCCATTAGTATGACCCAAGGAGAGTCAATCGTATTGCAGCAGATCTTCTTCTGTAATCCACAGCATGCAATTCCTCATTTTGCTTGACAACTCAATAACTCTAACTTTTAATCCTTAAAGGGGTGGGGCTGAATCTTCAGAAAAAGACACATTCTCTCTGGTCACAGGAGATAGAGGAATGCCCTGCTGCTCTCTCCCCTGATTCTCTTTGTATAGTCCATGCCAGAATCCTACCAGCTCTGTCTATAAAGATTTTCAGGGAAGACAAAATGTGTACTGATAAAATACAGGCTCCTTGTTCCTCCAAATCATACTGGTTAAAACCAGTGTAAAGATTTATTTTATCCTTTAACATCCTGAAATTCTTATAAATTACATTACAAAAGTCCATCCTGTATTTTACAGCACTGAATCACAGGATGATATGGGGTCGGAAGGGCCCTCTGGAGATCATCTAGTCCAACCCCCTGCCAAAGCAGGGCCACCCAGAGCAGGTCCCACAGGAATGTGTCCAGGTGGGTTTGAATGTCTCCAGAGAAGGAGACTCCACCACCTCCCTGGGCAGCCTCTGCCAGGGCGCTGCCACCCTCAAAGTGAAGAAGTTCCTCCTCAGGTTTAGGTGGAACTTCTTATGTTCAAGTTTGTGCCCATTTCCTCTTGTCCTGTACCTGGGCACCATCCTCTTGACACCTTCCCTTGAAGTATTTATAAGCATTGATCAGATCCCCCCTCAGTTCTTCTCTTCTCCAGACTAACAAGACCCCAGTCCCTCAGCCTCTCCTCATAAGAGAGATGTTCATCATCTTTCCCCTCATCATCTCTGTAGCCCTCTGCTGTCCCCTCTCCAGCAGTTCCCTGTCCTTCTGGAACTGGGGAGCCCAGAACTGGTCCCAGTGCTCCAGATGGGGCCTCCCCAGAGCAGAACAGAGGGGCAGGATGACCTCCCTCCACCTGCTGATCACATTCTTCCTGATGCCCCCCAGGATGCCATTGGCCTTCTTGGCCCCAAGGGCCCATTGCTGGCTCATGGCCATCCTGTTGTCCACCAGGACTCCTGGGTCTTTCTCCTCAGAGCTGCTCTCCAGCAGGTCCCCCCCAACCTGTCCTGGTGCAGGGGGTTATTTCTCCCCAGGTGCAGCACCCTGCACTTGCCCTTGTTAAACTTCATCAGGTTCCTCTCTGCCCAACTCTCCAGCCTGTCCAGGTCTCGCTGGATGGTGGCACAGCCTTCTGGTATGTCCGCCACTCCTAATCAGGACAGAAGACAAAAATATATATTTCTTCTTGAGTGACTTAGCTTTCAAAAAGTTGGGCATCCCCATTGATCCGTGCCTCTCTTGAAAATCCCAGACCAGGTGGCCTCTGGGGAACACTGTGGCAGAGCAAAGCAAGTGCTGCTTTCTCTTGGAATTTCAACATATAAGAGAAAAACAGTGAATCAGGGGATTTTTATTACTGTGACTAACAAATGATCAAAAAAAGCACTCAATATTCCATTTTAATGTAACTAGCTTGAATGAGAAAACTTAAGGAGGCCTGATAAGTTTGTAAATTAGTGACAATAAAACAGATGTGAAAACTGTTTATAGCATATAACTCAAATACACACACAATGTAATTGCCTGTTTTATTTAGTGGAATCACTTTTGTAGATTAGAAATGTTTCCAGTTCCCATTTACTCCAATGCAAACTTCCACCATCGACAGGCAGACCACACTTCGTTCAATTGATTCCAAACAAAAAAAAAAAAAGAAAAGTTTTATGAAGCTGACTTCATCAATGGAGACATATGACTCTCCCTAGCGATGTTCTTAAAACATTAGCTCAGATTTGTAAAAGCAAGACCCGGTATGCATGGCATGTTATCACAAGAAAACCTACAATTGTGAAGAGAGGAGCAATCGTCTGACCCATTCTTAATTCCTCACCTCTAACCAAAAAAAAAAAAAAAAAGGGAAAAAAAAAAAAGTACAATCTCAAAAGTTAAGTTAGAAACTAAGTTCACACATTTTCTTTGGGACCAGGAATCTGTACATAGTACAAAATATACATTTATTGAACTTTCTGTAAACACACAGTTTGAATTGTGTAAAACTGTAAATGGTGGGTGAACTACGTGGAGAATAATTTATTACATATTGTTATACATTCTACTTAAGGAAAATAGTTATGCTCTTGTATATTTCTCTGTTAAATCTATAAATTCCATAATGACGTTGTGTAATCTGCAAACATGCTTTTCAAGCTTAAATCTCTCCATTCGTAACACACATTTATACAGGTCATCAATGAAAAAAGTTACACTTTCCACAAAATAGATATAAAGAGGTCATGAATTTTCTAAAAAGACAGGCACAGCATGTCACTACAAACGAGACTCTTATGATACACCGTGGAGTCAATTCTGTGAGAAGACGGGTGAAAACTCTCTAATTCAGCATGTTTCTACATGGTCTCAGTAACAAGACAGACGCCAGAACCCAAAATTTCTGCTTTGACAGATTTATGAAGCAGCCAATTCTGGAAATCAAACCTCACACTTCTCCAACATTCAGTATTCCCTGGTTAGGAGAACCTAGGCTTTTGTCTTGTATTAACCCTTCAGCCTTAGTAATTTAGTTGTCCGAGCAGTAAACTACCCCGCACTATTTGCCAAGAACATTTGTGCAATTCAGCACTTACTCCAAAAACTAGATTCCTGGCACCAAAGAGTTAGAGGTGGTTAATAAATACAACTTAACTCTTGGTACTGGAGGTCACGCAAATCCCACCCTCGGCAACACAGCACATGCTGGGAAATCCCACCTTCCAGCACCTCGGGCACTCTGTTGTACAATGCCTGGTTTCCAGTTTGAGAGCCTGGAAACATCAAATTGCAGCAGACTTGCCCATCTGGCACCCAACACTCAGCAACAATAAAAAACTCCCCTACAACCACTAGCAAAGATCCTTTCGGTAGGTCCATCTCTGGACACGGAGGTAACGCTACCGAAATTCAGCACATTTCTTCCTAGATTTTTAGGCTCTCATTGTTTTTTCCATCCCAGGTAACTCATTTTGGATTTCATCCTTTTATTCATTCTATTCAGCTAAAAGCACTAGGTCACAGACTGAACCTCTTAAACAGTGCCCCTCTGGTGTTTTAAAAGGAAAAATAGGCTGACTTCCGTGTTTAAAGAAATAGTTATCTCCAATTCATCTAACCTTTTGCTTTAACATTACCACCTTCTTCCCTTTGGCTTTGAAAAACTTTTTCAAAACCACAACTGGATAAAGATTACATTTCTTTTTCATTCCGAGAGAAGCGGGACAGTTAAGGCTGTAACAATACATCTGCAAACTTCACAGATTGTGAGTGAAGCTCCATCAGTGTCAACAGGATGTAAAGTTAAGTACATGCCTGATTTCTCCAAGAGTAGCTTAATTTATTAATTTCCCCTGTAGTTTGAACAAAAATACTGAAATTCCACAGTGAAAATGAAATTGGCTACTCAGTACTTCCATGGCTGGGTTGAATTCATTAATGCAAGTGAAATTAAACTCCGGACCTTAATCTACAGCTGTTGATAGAAATAAAAAGTACGTAATGTTTGAAGAGCCACCAGTCTGTTTTCTCATTTTTCTTCTCAAAGCTATTTATCAAAGGAAACAATGGCACCTCCTTCAACCTCGGAGTCTTATTCACAACGTGTATTGAGAGTCCTGTCTACTTCAGCTGTAAAAAAAACCCCACACTCCCCCCCTCTCCCCCCCAGCTCTTCCAAGCCACACAGTTAATGGAAGCAAAAATGAATTTCAGTTTTAGCTCAATGGTACTGAGCGAGCTGAGAAGTGCAGACGTAGCGCTCTTAAAGGAGAACGTTCCTGTCTGACACAGCACTCCCCCTTGCAAAGAGACAGCTGGTTACACAGTAGTAAGGACCATTGGTTTTATTCTTCTTTTTTTGGGGGGAAAAAAAAAGAAAGAAAGAAAGAAGTACATATCTAGTCATATTCTAAAAAAGCATTTGGGCAGGAATCAGTACAAGCGTAAAAACTGGCTAGACATAAAATAATATATACTCTAGAAATCTGACCTGTCATCCCACCTCTGCTGGAGTTTTAACGCTTTCAGAATATAACTATTTCATGAATTCTATAAAACGCATTTTTAGAGCTAGGCCCGCTTTCCCAAATTTTGTGGTTGCAACGTTAGGAAGTTTGTTCTTGTTGGATTTAAAGCAAGGCTCCCCCAAACCCCTTTCCTAAGACAGCACTATCACTCCTGTGCTCTTCGCTTGGAAGAAAAGACTTTGAAAGAGTGTCTACATGATGGGGGAGTGGAAATAGACCTGCTTTGCTGCTACTCAAAAGGAACATCAAATAAAAACATAGATAAAGCAAGGAACGTGCCCAGAGATTAGGTCACTGTAGGTACAACTGACACAATCGGGAGAGTAAAGCTCCAGGCATTTTTTTCACCTAGTAAATATGCTGGATATTCTTTTCCTTTTTTACTTGAAAGCATTCAGTGGTCCATGAGAATAAAGAAAAGCTTTTCCTATAGCTTCTTGAACTTCTGTGAACAAATACCACCACCCAGGTGACCCACCACCTCATTTACAAAGCAGCATTGCTGAGCACAAGGCCAGGAAGAGGTTCAGGAGGTGCACACCTGGGTGTGCAGAGCCCAGCAGAACGTGTGAGCCATCACAGAGACAGCCTGGAGCTCACCCACAGACAGGTCAGTCAAAA
Source organism: Calidris pugnax (assembly GCF_001431845.1). Taxonomy (NCBI): domain Eukaryota; kingdom Metazoa; phylum Chordata; class Aves; order Charadriiformes; family Scolopacidae; genus Calidris; species Calidris pugnax. The sequence continues at coordinate 483,917 of NW_015090790.1, read as the reverse complement.
GCACTCAGCCCCTGATTGTTACTTCTAAATTTGGCTCCACTTTTACAGCTTATAGCAGGAATCACGTTAATTTTGAGTAGTGCAGCATCCTAGAAATTCCCATGTGGAGCCTCTTTCTACCACTTGAAGAGTTAAAAAAAGTCTAACCCAGTCAAGTAGAGACTTTACACCCTGTACTGGTATATAAAGGCTTGGGTTATGGTTACCTCCAACACACTTAGCTGTAGGAACAAGGAGCCACACCAGTTATCTAGGAGACATTATTTTCACACCTCACAGCACAGAGTGACCATTCCATTTTCTACTGAAAGCTGTTGGGTACAGCTCCATAGCTCTACATGGTCTTGCTGTTTCTAAGTCTATGCAAGGTACATCAGGTTCACATTTTATGAAAGGTTAGCCCATTACAGACACGGCCAAGTTTAAATATCAAGAAATTTAAGTGTAACAACTCATGTGTCAAGGAGGTACAGGTAGAGATGGAGGTGAACATCTCAGCAGGATGAAATCCTGATGTACATTGAAAAAAGTAAACTGTAACAATCACATCATTAACCTGATTGTGGCAATCATGCTGTCTGTCCCACAGGACCAGGCTACTTACATCTAAGAGAGCAAACAGAAAACAAGTTTGTCAACATGGAACTCATACACAAGACACTTTGGTTTCAGTTTTAAGGGAAAGAATGTTTACCAGCACAAAACGTTTGTCTTAAACACAGAGTGGAGAAAGATCAGCAAAGGCTTCGATACTCCCTACACAGGTCAATCATTAATCTGCATTTAGGGCCTCGTTTACCCAAACTGTGACAAAAAGGGGTGGTGCAACCATTCCTTTACTCTCAGTCCTGTCACCCCACTCCACATCTTACCCTCAATCCAGTCACGGGATGCTTGTACATCAGCGCACCCAGCTGAAGAGTGCAGTTGGGTTGGTTTTGTCAGCCACAAAAGCACGACTGCTGGCACAAAAAGGGCAAAGCTTACAGAAATGGTTTAGTCTTGATATAAATTGATCATGAAGCCATCTCCTTAGTTCATAAATTACTAAAAAAGTGCAATAGGAAGTATATCCTATCCCAGTGTCACAAATTAAGACAAGGTTCTTATCAGGGAATCAATTGAAGTGAAAACTCTTCCCTCATTTCATTAAATCACCTTTTCAAGCTTTCAGTTCTTGAACTGAACAAAAAGGCTCAGATTTTAATCTATACAGCTAAAACAGTACCAGCTTTGCAATAACCCACTTAATGGAAGCTGAAGTCAGTTTATCCTAGGCAGATATAAAAATAATTAGCTTTGGCACCTGCATGAACGCTCAGGGTGAGGGCTATCACCACTCTGCTGCTGCTTAATATTCATCAGCCGTCTTGCTGGTATGACACAACTAGGGTTATGGCCATCCAGCACAGTTTAAGGACGAGGAGATGAAATTTCTGTCTCCAATTCCGACTTCTACTGGAAGATGAAGGATGGCCATGCATCAAGGTCTTTTTGGTGCTGCTCCCTGGGGAGGTAGGACCAGGCCAGCCGAAAGGGACCTGCAGGCTTCTGCCCCACCAGGTGTTACCGGGGACCCTACCGGTCCAATGGATTTACAAAGCCTTGCAAATCCAGGAGCCTATTTAACGTAATTGCATTTAGTTAAACCAACATTGGTTTGAAAAAAAATATTTTAGGAGCTTCTGTCTTGAACATATTTCAATGCTGAATTAGCGAGGATTGTTTGAAACGGTTGTTCATAAAGCAGTACAGGTATTCTCCCACAACCACCAGTGAAACATTTAATCTGACTATAACAAAACTCACAGAAACTGAAGCCAGTGAAGCTCTCAAACGCAGAAGGGAAACAAAGGTGCATGGGCATACAAAGCAAAGGAGCTTTACAAACCTCATTTCCTTTTAAAAACAAGCAAATCGGGACCGTCCTATTTGAACACGTATTTAAAAATACATCTTTTAACATCGCACAATTTTGATGTTTGTCACACAGGAATCTTTTTCCAAGAAGGAAATAAATAGCATACAATACTTTAAAAAAAATAATAAAATTGCTGCCTTGCCCCTGAGGTGCTAATGTTTTTAGCATTTAAAAAAAAAAAGTTTCTGGTACAAGAAGGAGATGCACAAAGGTGCAAAAGTGCCTTTTTCTTTTCAGAGCAGTGAAAAGTACAGCTTGCCTTTTTTTTCTAGAATGCTTTACATACTTAATTTGTTTATTGTTTTAATCTAAATCTGTATCTAAAATGGCAGTGTTTATGCATACGTCATAGATTCAGTGCTCTGACCTCATCAAAACGCTGATCACAGGCGGGAGAGAGAAAGGCCTGAAACGGGCTTTCTTCTGCTGCCCTCAAACCCAGTTACATCGCCTGTAGCAACAGCAGAATTATTTTCTTTCCGACCTTTAGGAGGCCTCATGAGAAGAGGCTTCAAATATACCATTTGTCACGGAGACAGTTTAAGCGGTTATGGTTTGAAGTATGGCTTTCCACACCACAGTTTTGCTTGCAATTTTTAAAGTTTAAAACTCAAAGGTTCCACAGTCCAGTTCAAGGTTTTGCAGTTTCCAAAACTAAACTTCAGTCTCTATGAAAAAGGACAGAACTTTACCTGCCTCATCCTAAATTAGGTTTAGCTTTTTTGCACTAATACGTCGTGTATTATTAAATATGCCTGTTAATTAGGTGCCTGTGAAGCTATAACTTAACATTATTATAGTTTTGCACTCTACAACAAAATTAGACATTTTAAGCATTTATTCGTAGGTAGGTAAGGAACTGGTTCTTTAAGCAAAAATTGCTATAAATTTATAAATACAAATAGTGCTTGTGTTTTCTTCATTCATGCTTGAACAGATTACAAACTGAATACAATGAAGTTACGTTTAAGCACCCCACATAGACAAGAGGGATAGAAGAAAAGTTTGCTGGTATATACTATACTTAGTTCCAAGACACTATAAGTTACTTTTTCACTGTTCAGTGTTCCCTAACTCTGCATTAGTTTTAAGGCTATATATACAAATATGTATATTTCAAAGTTAGGGAAAGACAAATATAGCAAAATGCATTGTACTACATTTTCCTATCAAAAACTAATTATACACCGAGTTTTGATTCTGTTTAACTGCAGTAAATGTTACAATCTACTTGTTTTACTGATTTTCCTTTTGGGGAATCTGCCTACTAAATGAGTAAACTACATATTACAATATTCTCAACCAAAAAGACAATACAAGGTGCACAAAACAGCAGTTCTGCAAACACAACTGACTTCAAAACTGAATTTTTGTATGCTCAATGGGAGAAAGCTAAGCTTAAATCAAATTAGATTATCTTATAGATTTTAAATTAGAATTTTAAACAACGAACAGCTAAATATTGTCAACATGCTATATCTCAAATCACAAGTACTGTTTAACCACTAGTCTTTCATTCTATGCAAGTGGGTCAATTAAAAAACACACACCATAAAATGTTAAAGATTGTCAGGCTTTGACAAATGTATTTTTATCAAACAGTAGGCAAATTCAAACCAATGCACATCTTCAACGGGGAGGAGAAAAAAAAAAACACCACCAAAAAGCCTGACAAAACTCACAGTTGTAAAAAATAGGGTAACAGATTAATTCCACGTCATTCTCTAGCATATGGCTATGTCTTGAGCAATAATCAAAATCCTTCCCATCTTAAAAATGGGCTACCAATTAATAAAAATATTCTTCCACAAGTAAAATATCATTTACAATGGCACTGACATTTTGAAAGGCAGGAAAAAAAAAAAGGAATTACACATGTATGGATAAATTTCTTGTTTGTTAAATCAAGCTTTATTGATAAAATGGAATTCAAAGTATTTTACTTGGAACAGCAGCAGACCCAGCCAATCAGGATTGTAAAAATGCTGCAGACTCCTACTGTATGTAGAAAGCTGCCTGTTCATGCTCAGTGATTAGTAGTTTCAGGTAAGGGTTAATGAAAAAAGAGGTGCAAAGAATCAAGGCATTGTAATCCCAAGGTTTGTATGCCTATGGACACGACACTATTAATAGGGCATGATTTAACTCCCACTGAAGTCAAAATCAGAACTCCCTTTAACTCAATGTGAGAGTAGGAGTGCATCCAAGAAAACGATATACATTTGTTGAAGAATGTGCACTACTCTTAGCTATTTTTTCATTGCCAAGCAAATTCACACACTGTAATTTCTGGTAAATTGCCCACAAGTTCAGCTTTCACATATAACAAAAAATTATCTTTACAGTTTTGTGCACCTCTTAAGCACCTAGCTGGCTAGGCTGCTGCTCCTTGCAATCCAAAACCACAACATGAATTTAAAGGGATATATACTGTAGCATCACACAAGCCAAACGTTTCTTCTAACCTTTATAGTGATTTAAAGCAGTTCATAATTAAATATGAGCGTTTTGTACAAAGACAATTGCACTTTACAAAAACAAAATCATACAACATAAATCGCTGGAGTCTGATTTACAACATGAATTATGTTTTGAAATCACGTTTACAGAAGTCTGTTTTACAAAAAAGATCAGTTCCTGGGCTACATGTCGTACTGCTGTAGTCATTCTCACCAACACATACTCCCTTCCTTAATTAAGGTTGAGGATGGATGTTAAGAAGGGTCACTGAGGTTGGGCTGCACCTCCATTGGAAGGATGAAACGTGAACTCCACAGCTAGATGAGCAGTTTCACCACATATCATCAGTTGAGGCAGAGTCCTTAAAGAAAAAAAAAAGAAGGAACCCTTTAAAGTCTGGAGCGCCCATAGTTACAGCAGTTTCTGGATAATCCAGACCAAAAAGGGTAAAGACTGAAATTGTTTTATGAGTCTGTTTTTTCTCCCCTTTCAAAAACAGCATTTAAGAAGTATCTAAAAACCACATACGCTTAATTAGTATAGTAGTTCCAAGACATTTCAAAATCTCTCCGAGTGTTTATAATAGCCTTATCAATCCTCAAAATGCTACCCCAGGAACGTTACTCAAAAACATTCCCAGAGTAGCTAGAAGTAATACAAAATAGACACACTTACTACACAGGTGTGTTAAAAGAGCAGGATGTGCCTCATGCCATTTGTTATTATTATTACCATCTTTTGTGTTTTCAGCCCTCTCTCACTGCATAGGAAGATACAGTCATCAACTAACACCCTGTTATAGTTCAGATCAATTTAAACTGCTTTTGTACAGCAATCTTAGGTTGTTTCAGCATTACCTGCTACCTTTCCCTAGTAATTAAGGGCTATGATGGGCTTTAACAACAGTGCATGCTGGTGCTTCCAAAGCTATACTTACTTCCCTATCATTACTAAAACTGCAGGAGGTAGAAATATTACTCCTCTCTAAAAGCACTGCCTTACTTATTCCTTGAAGAGGGAAGAGGCTAATTAAATCTCTAGCAATGCCTCATATGACAATTTCTTAGTACTGAAGTCCTGCACCATTCATTCAAACTTGCACACAGAATTCATGACAAACCATAAAGAACAGTTGGCATGGAGGTGTAGTAAAACAAACAAAAAAAACCAACCAACCAAAATCACTAAAATTACCCTTTGCAAAAGTACCACTTCCAGTTTTTCCTTCGACACCAGAAGTAGCAAAGGAGAGCAATTATAAGAAAGACCAAAATGGTTGTGTTTGTTTCAAAGTAAAAACGCAGGAGCTGCATGCCAACTATTCAGTATGCAAATTTCTGTATCCAAGTTGCCAACATCATCACAAAACAAATCTGTCTACTGTACCTCTGTAGAACACTAACAAAATATAGAACGTATTTTGAAGGTAAAGTGTCCTTTTTCAGCCACTATTTAGGAATTATTATTTTAAAGATTTGAGAACTGCCAAAAGATCTAAGAACTGCACCCAGCTGTAAAGCCAACACGCGATTCTTCATGTCTAGATGCATTTCACTTTTGTCACATCTAAGCATGTAAGTAATTTTTGCTAATAGGTAAAGGATCAATTACTTTATAAAGTACAGCACTTTCAGTGACAGAAGTTCTTTCTAGTGATCTAACTGCAATTGAGATTACAGTTCATATTTTAGAGTTTTGGGTTTTTCCCCCCCCCCACAGTGGATTCATGTCACTCTGATCACTGACATTTAAGAACCTTAACTGTATGCTTGCTGAAGGATGCGCTATGCTTAAGAATAAATGTATTTACACAGTCCATTTGGAAAGTTAATATATCCTTAAAGCTGATTAATGACTCTTTGCACCATTTGGCAGGAAAGCATTTAGAAACCCAAGCAGGATTCGAATAATGAAATTCCAGAGAACAAGCAAACCAACGGAGGTTTTGGGACTATGCTCAGCAGAACATTTACCAAGCATAATCCAAAGCACACAACATTACTATTGCTTCTTTGGGGAAAGGGGTCCTTTAACAACAACTAGAAATACATTTCTCTACAAAACCGCTAAAATAATTGGGGTGGGGGAAAGATAATTTAAAAGAAAAGGTACTTACAGTATCATCATTCCTGTAGGGGTTCAGTCTGTTATAAACGGCTTCAATCACACTCCGTCTAGAGCAAAAGAAAACCCACAAGATTTTAAGGTTGTGTCTTTTTTTTTTCCTTCTTTTTAAAGTCAAATTCCCTAAGTACAATTTTAATTTCAAATACAAGCTTTTTTAACAAGTTTCAGATTCACAGGATCAAGTTCACTGCAAGTTAGCACTGTCATTAAACACTGAACACAGCACCAAACCCCTTAAAACCTTTAGTAGAAGAAGGCTGAGGAGCACTCAGAGCTCAGCAGGAGACGTGCACAAGGTGACAGTGAGTCGAGGCTACAACGCTGCCTGGTGCTACGTCTCTTGACTTTGAAAAAGGAAACTTGAAGGACATTGAATGTCCTGGTCATTTGTATGTCTGATGACCGCTGCAGTAGTACTTCACGTATTATGGCACTTCCATAGGAGAATAGTGGGTTCTTTTATTTTCTGGATGCACATAAATTGCATTCTGAAGTGCGTTTTTGTTCCTGTTACATTCTGAAATGTACTTTCCAGGTGCAAACCTGGAAAAATAGTTCCTGAAGCAACATTATTTTACAATAAGATGTCCAATAATGTCCTCCAACTTTTCTCAAAAAAATTATAAACTGCAAATAGCAGTTCTATGTATTGTATCTAAGAATTTTGCCTGGCAAAAAGTATTAAAAGAATTAATTTAAGCCTCTTGACAGTTTCCGCCTTTAAAAAAAATTGCTTAGCCTATTTAAGATAGCTTGTAATTAACTTTCATCTTGGAATTCTTGGCTTCTCTAATACTGACAGAAAAATAAAATATTGATAGGAAATATATTGATAAAACATTAATAGAAAAATTGTAAACAACAAATGAGCAACTTTTTTTTTTAAACATAGGGTGAAAAGGTTTTCTTGAAAACTGATACTCAAAAAAAATCCTACATGAGGCTGAAGGAAGAGGAAGCCTTTGCCTTACCCAGAATATAAGGAAATAACTTTGGAGGGGGAGCAGGACGGAAAGAGGGGAGTAAAAGACAGGAATTATGGATTGGACTTTAAAAGCAACTTTCTTCCAGGTCCCTTTCTGCAGAACCAAGTGTGACGGAGCAGCAGACTGAACTGCGATACAAAACAAACTTCAAAGAACAACCTTTTAACTGCCCATGAATGCATGCAGAGCAATCACAAAGGAGTGCAGTAGAAGAAAAAAGGCAGATGACAGGCTTTATAATAATCCCATAACACTGAAAAGTCAAGAACTACCATGCAGCAGTACAAACACCACAGTGAATCCAGTGAATGGTTATAGGGCATGGAAGAAGAGGCTGAATTTAAAGCAATAAAACCAAGCAGTTACACACAAAGTACATTGCACATATGAAATGGAAAATTTCCTTTATCTTTCAAGAAATAGGTATCTTTGATTCTAAATAAAGGCAGGCTTCTTGAAAAGCAGTATTTTCCTTCCAAACTGTTTTGAGTTATGCGAACATCCAGTGAAATCCATACTTCTATCAGTCCCTATTCAAACTAGCATCACGGAGACACAAAATCCCATGGCAGTCAGTCATTTCAGTACTTCCTCACAACCATGATGCTATTGCTAGCCAAAGGAGGCTGAGAAAAATCAAACTGTATGCCATATTTCATAAGTAACTGGCCCATCTACACTTCATGACTGCAGCAATACAGCCTAAATAGGATAAATTTTTCAAGTCAAACAGTTCAAATAAGAACAATTTTGTTTTGTAGAAGTCACAGTTCAGTTATCATCTATTCAATTACATACCTAGAGTCTTCATGTTGTGGTGTAACAATACAAAGACCATACTCTAAAGGGTTAAAAATATAGTCTCATACCATACGTGCCCAATCCATTTTAAAACAGCACAGGTTCATGAACAATCCTTTGATCCAAAAAGCACTCGGTTTGGTGTGCCAACAAGCTACGTACAGTGCTTCCTTAAAGACTGAGCATCTATTTAAGAAGTCACAGAGCATCAATACTGAACACTCTTCCAAGGACAAAGCCAGCCTATATAGAGGTGCAAATTTAGCTTCCCACTTTCCTTGATAGACTTCTATCTAATTTTCTGATTTGTCACAAGCAGAGAGATACAAAAGCAAACTTTCAAGCAATTACAACATTGCTTTACTACAGATAAGAAAAGAAAGCTGCAAAGCAAATCATAATATCCATATCACTGGTTGTCAGAGTGTAGAACTACTAAAGTCAGTGCATTATTTTTGCATCTTCAAATGTAACCTCCCACCCAGAAAACCCAGTTAATTACAGAAAACAGACACACTCAGGCCACCCTTAAAAAAAAAATCCTCAGTCCTTCCCAAAACTACAGTTTGACATTAATTTTAACATTCATAGTTAACTTATGTCCTTTGACTTTAATTTTAACATTCATAGTTAACTTATGTCCTTTTCATTCCGAACGACCCAGTAATAAAAATCGGAGAACAGATCATCACCTTTTGCCTGGTACCCTTCTTCCCTCCCCCCACTTTTAAGAGTGGCCTTACAGTTAAGTTTCGATTTAAACAAAAAACCCCACATTTACATCGATGTGAACTCACTTGCTCGCCAATTCACCCCCCGGCGGGAGGTTTGGGATGCTCTCAGTTGCTAACGTACGCATCACGTGGACTAAGTCTGGGACTCCTTCACCCTGCTTCTTTATGATCTCTGGGAATCAGAAGTACTTTTTTTGTAAGTGCAGTCCAAATTTAACTTTAAAAGATTGAAACACTCAGTTTTATAAAAAGGCAGCTTAACCTCTGTTAATACATATTAAAAAAAAAATAAATAATAATATGACAGACCACATTCAACATGGTAATTGTTATCTTGTGTTCCGTAAGAAAAAGAACCTGTAACAGATTTGACAAAGATATACTGCTGTTAACATGCACACTGGTTTTAGAGATACACAGCTACCTAATAGAAGTGAGGAAAAAAACCTTTAATGGCTTTCCCACTATATATTAGTTATAATAGACGATGTAATATCTTCCCAACAAAATGCCCTGGGCACGAGGCAGATATTAACATCAGCTTTATCACTGTAACAGAAGGTAAAAGATTGTTGTCATCATAGAAAGCATAATATTTTCAAGAAACAAAAGGTTAGACACATTGAAATAACTCCCATGGCTGTATGCATATTAGCCAATACTTGCACCTTCCTGCGTTAGAGCAACATGCAGATTTTAAGAACTATTACACAAAAATTAAAAAGCCAGGAACATCACAGCTAAGAGACGGTTCCATCCTCAGTCACTCAGGGGATATGTGAATATTGGCCAGTTAAAGCTGATCCACTCCAACTTCTGGATGAAGAGAATCTGTACTGTAGCCACAGACACATTTTCTAAGAATCAATTCTTTAACTTTATTCTTAGGCTTGGTTTTGTTTATTTTTTTTCCCCCAAGTTGTAAGCACACAATTTTATTTGAACTCAAGAGATTTCACACCATACCACCTCTGAAGAGTCACGCTTTAAATAGGGTGAAGAACAAGCACATTTTTAAAAATGCATCTTATTGGTTTCTCTGTAAACATGAGCTCTTAGAAATAATACGAGATATGAATTAAGACTTGGTGCTGTTGATCTTCAAGTGAATACTTCACCACACGTGCAGTAACGTGTGTCTACGTGCGCATATATATTTATATATACACACACACTATTCCTGATGTAAGAAAGCATTTACACAGCTTGGAAAGCAGTTGGAATTCATCAATACCACTTCCGAAAAATACTCTACCATTCAGTTTTTGCCCTAAATGATAATTCCAGGACACAAACCAAGCTTCCATTTTATCATTTAATTAGTGAGATATGGCCCATTAAAAGCTTTTAAAACCAGCATGTATCCAGTCCTTTTTAGTTAAAAAAAAATTTAAAACAACAATTGCGAATTACTTTTTGTGCATGTAATGTTTTTTCAGGGCTGTGTGTGTTTACAAAAGCATCAGCTCTATTTTGCAGTGAGGTTGTGTAAATTATTTGCAAGGCAGAGTGCAAACACTGTCTAGCCCTTGACCAGTGTCAAACTCTGCGACATAAAGCTTTAAGCGGTTTACTTCAAAACCTACATTTTAAATATGACACCACATACCACAGACACCTCAAAAAACCCTTGCCATTTCCTCAAAATCTATAGCCAAAATACATTTTACCATCTAGTATTTAGTAAATAAATAATCTAACACTCTTAAATCTGAATAAGAAGCAAAGATCTCAGATTTGGTTTGCCAAGTTCCTTTATTGTGCAATTTTGAACAACTAGTATATTCTACATTGTGCTAGTGCTAAAGTTCTGCTGTACAAAAATAAGGAATTTATAGTTTACCTATACTACACAGTTTCACAACCTGTAACTGCAGTACATTTAACATACAGTCTCCACTAATGGAATACATTTATATTTTGATAAAACTATAGATACAGACTGAATGTACACTGAAGACACAACAAATGGAGTCGGTCTGCTAGCTGTGTTTAATTTATTGGAATTATCTTCTTTGAATACATCTTACAACCCTCCCCCCAACTTTTAATTTACTTTTAAACCTTCTACACATTTTCATGGCATCAAGTACTGGAAAAAAGTACTTACAAGCCAAAAAAAACCCCCAAAACCTCTAAATATAACTGCTTTCTCATATTCTGAATGGGATTTCCACACAAAGTTTAAGAAAAAGCCAGAGCTTTGATTTTGTGAAAATATGGGGAAGACCATATAACAGCTAACTTGAAAATACTTCTCTCTCTATAGGTATAAATATTGCAAGGATTATCTACTCCAGAATGTTTTTATGTAAAAAACATGAGAACAGAAAAAAGCTTAGACAAGTTTCTTTTTAGAGTCAACACATCAATAACACATATTAGTGCAAATAATAGCAACACATTTTGGAATGACTGATTAATTCTACCATGAAGTTCACACGATATTTTAGGAGTAACACTGATTTATTGCAAGTAATGGCACAAAGATGCTTCTCCACACTTGCTTCTTCCATTGTCATTTATTGTAGCTCTGAATCTGGACTATGAACACATCAAAATTTATAAAACCCTAGGTGGCATGGTAAATAGAAAACTTTCTACTTTTTTGAAAAATCTGAATCGCCTCTCCTTATTCAAGATGACCATTAGTATTAAGCCCTATTCACTCTTAAAATTTGCACCACTATTTAACAGTATAAGGATATACTCTGGGCTGAGGGAATAAAAGTACAACCAGAAAAAAATGCACATTAGTAAGCATCAAATCTCATTACTTGTTGGACTACACTGAGTGCTGAAGTGCATAAAAGTACATAATATGCATTTTCACCAGTTTCCGTTTTAACCAACTTTTAACTTTAAATTGACATTACAGATTAGTAAAATTATTCTAAAACTACCCTTTACCTTTACTACCCTAGTTCCTTCAGCTGAAGATTAGGCTTTTAAAGTTAAGCACTGTCATTCTGAAAGTATTCTAGGATAACAGCAAGATTATTCACTGTAGTGTTGAAAGTTTCAGGTGCTGTAACAATTCTACCTTACTAGCCAATACTACATTAGCCAATTACACCAAGAAACAAATTAACTGCGCAATAATTAAGTTCAATGTAACAAAGGTAATCAATTCCTGTTCTTGAAGTTGTGCTTGAGTTCAGCCTCTCAACCTCCCTCATGAATAAGACCTCAAAGGTCAAATTCTGCACACAGCTGATACAAATCACTGCTGGGTTCAATAGTGTTTACTACATATTCTTTGATTTAAATAGTGTCTTTGTGCAACAATAGACAAAAGATTGAGGACAACTCTAAAAAAGATGCAAACACCTTTGAGGGGACATACAATGAATTTCCTCAAGTTGTTCAAACACCATCCCATTAAGTTAGTATTAAAGTGCTTTATAACTACGTACAGAATCCTTCCACCTCTGCAAGAATCACACTTCGCTCATTCCTGAAATTTTGTATTTGTATAAATGCAAAGTACTAGCAGCCAAATTCACTGTATGTACCATAATATGCAGTTCCAGTGTTTAGGTTCTTCATTTACAAAATGAAGCGTTTGTACAAAAATGTCAGCTTTCCTCATTGTAACATTCCTGGGGTACAATGAGGCCAGCTGAAGATGCAGCCTTAAATTGAACTTATTTTCATACTGTAGATCATAAGTTTGTCTGAACCCAGACAAAATATCTAAGGTACAAAGGTAATACTTGCCCAAATTTGGAGAGCTAGCATTCTGTAAATTAATGCATGAATTTACAGCATAATTTTTCTTTCCCAGTTCTGTGAGTGGGCACACATACCTAGCTCTTCAAAAGCCTGGTGCAAAACTGCTCACCACTTTGAAATGGAGAAAGCCTGAAATGGAGAAACCTGACCCTTAACTCACACAGTGTTACCATGCACTGGGATACTCCTGCTATGCTGTCAAAAAGATTCACAGTAGTCCTTCAACTTCTCCTATTAGGCAAGTTAGTTAAGTAGACAGAAACGTCTACTTGGACACTTGTCGAGAGGCAAAACAGATTTAGTTTGCCAAGACTCTGGGAATGAGGGTGATACTTTCTGAAAGAGCACCTACACAAGTAGTAAGTGCTTTAAAATTGCACCTTAATTTGTCTGGAATGAGAATTCTCATTCTCTGTGAAATTTCTGATGCTGCACTGTTATCTTCATACAAGTTAAGGATGAGAAAAAGTGCATAATATATTCCTCTAACTCACTAATCACTGTTGTGAAGAATTCTGCATATTGTGCCCTGTGTGCTATTAAGGATTCTTGGAGTATATATGCATAACTAGACTTGTAACACATATATCTGGACTGTACTTCAAAAATAGACTTAACCTATGCAAATAATGCATACAGCATGTCTTAGATATCAGAAACAAACTCCAAGCTGTAGTCATTTTTAAATACCAAAAGGCACTATAAATCCAGTTTCATTGAGAATTTTTTTAAATCAAATTGATTTCAAATATCATTTTCAGTTAGGTGATTCAAAATGCCTAAGACCTGCAGTTTCAATTAAAAGTTTAAGAATCCCAAAATACAAATTTAAAGCAAAATTTTGAAGCTATTATTATCAAAGTAAAATGAGCTCCCACCTTTTGTTCATCATGAATGCTTAAAGATTAGCTTTGATAAATTTCTGATGCACTTTTAAATAAGTAAATATATTAGCAGGTACCTTAAAGATGACAGTAATCAAGCTGTAACCCTACCATAATTGGATAATAAAATATTATGGCCAATTAACTTGTACCTAACTATACAGAAAAAATGGCACGCAAATTATCCTCTTCACAGACTGATTATTTCATGTAATTCCAGGATTTACTGGTGGGAAGTTAGCGCTGTTAATGGACTCATGGAGAACACTTGAGCCCAAATGAATTATTTCTCTGCCATCCTGAATAATTTTCAGGGCTATAGGCTGCTACACTTTCACAGCAGAATTTTTTCAGGACATACAGCAGGACTGTGTAAGTGCCTTTTTCAGACATGTAAACAAGATGGCCAATGGCACTTGAAGGTCTGCTAAAAACCTGTTACACAGTTAAAGAGTTTAGTTGTTGGAAGAGGAAGGGGAGGGCAGGGGGTCTGTTTAGAAACAAAGTTACTTATTTTTTTTTAAATGATCCACCTTCTACTCTGCTTTCCAGGTACTTGTCCAACTCTGCCTCTCTTTTCACCGCCTCTGGCGATACCTTTGGTGCATTCGGAAAACAGATCAATATCACACTCATGTTGTCTCGACTTCCCTGGTGGAAAAGAAAAAATGACTTGAGAATGCATATACACCAGGCTAAATACACATCAAAGCACTTTACACACAAACCCAACATTTACTACTATGGATTAATATTATCATTAGCCTTAATTTCCCCCCACCCACTTATGGAATTCCACAAGTCCACCCATTCATTCAGTACAACTTGTAAATCACTTTGTTCTTTACTCTTTCATGGTCTGAAAACTACGTGGAGCCAATTACAGACAGCCCATTGTCTTTTAAAACCTGATATTACTAATGAGTGACTTGTAACTACAAAGTTGTGTTCCATCTTAAGGACTATCCAATCATTCTGGGAAAACAGCTGGGTAAACAAAACCATTACTGCTTAAAAGCACTAAGCAGGGGGGTGCTGAATTCAGACAGTGCTTCCACCTAAAATCACAGTTATTAGGTGGTTTTTTGCCTCCCTTTTCTTTCAAAACAAGAAGAGTTACAAGTGAGAGAATCTGTTGAAAGACCAGCTGGAAGGGGCCCAAAGCCTTTACAAAAGCTTCTTCGAAATGGAAGCATTTAAAACTCCAACTAAATAGAACCCGAATACTTTAATATGTTAAAATACAAACACATTCTGCTTATGAAAAGTAACTGTTTAGTTTACTTTCTATACTCCTGTGGCTCTAGTCTACCAACATGCATCCATATGCTTAATTTTTAACGACAATTAAATCCAGTGAAGTCAGCAAGATCATACAAGAGTGTACAGGCATAGACAGTTGGCTACTGCAAAGATTACAACATCCACAAGCCACTGTTCCTATTTGTTTTCAGGATTACCAGACAAAATTGTAAACAAAAATATATGCATTATCAATCTGGCAAAGTGCTGGAAAGCAATTACATGTTTCCAAAAGGGAAACAAATGACCTTGTTAGCCATGTGGCAGGAGTAGAGATTGTCTTGTCTCTTTATTATCAAAAATGTTGGCTTTTTTTTTTTTTTTACATTATACCTTATAACTTCCCTTTGGAAAGGGAAGACACTTAATGCCAAGTTATAAAACTCAGTACTTCAAACCTCTTCTGTAACTGAACCATCCTGCAACTTATTAATACAAAGTTATTGTAGGCAAAATTACACAGATTTGTTACACAAAACAGTCCTATCTTCTTCTACTTGAGCTAGTTTCAGAGCTGTATCACACAACACTGAATATGAAATACAGTAATCACACCAGAATAAAAATTAACTTAGTAAGTCAGATCGTCATATAGTCAAGAAGAAATTTTAAACTGCAAAATACGAAGTCAAGGTTCATTCATTCTGCATTTGTCTTGGTGTGGTTATGACAGTAGTGTTACTACTATATGGCCAAGAAAGGAAGGAAAAGAATATTCTCTAGCCTGTTTAAGTCTTCAGAGTTAAAGTTTTGTAAAGTACGTTGTGTAACAGAAAAGGGCAGTTATTGGCTTGCCCATAAATTCCCATCAGCTTCTAGTTTCTTAGTGATCGCAATGTATCTGTATACCATTTTAAATTCTTAATTAATGAAAACCACCTAGAAAGACATACTGTTTCTGTTGTGTCTTCGTTCCCCTCTATCAGCATTTCTGTGGGAATCATGGTAATTACTAAGTCATGTTAACATAAACCATTTGATACTTATAGACCGGAACCAAAACTTATTCTAAACTTGTTCACAAACATTAATAAGTGAAAACAGGAAACTTCTCTCAAGTCTGGCTACCTTGTACAAGCAGGTGTCAACTATCTCATTGCAAACTTTCTCAAGGTCATCAGTGACTTCAAGTCTGGATCTTACAAAGTCACACAGCTCTTCATTTCCCATAACATCCCAGATTCCGTCGCAAGCCAGTATGATGAATTGATCATCTTCTTCTGATCTTTCAATTTCATAAACTTCAGGCTCAGGTGAGACCAGCTGTTCTGTAGGACCTTTCCCATGGACACATTTGTAATCAAAGTCCCCAAGTGCCCTTGAAACAGCAAGAGAGCCATTCACACGCTGAATCATTACAGAGCCACCTGCATTCTGTATACGCTCTTTCTCCAGTGGATTACTTGGTTTGTGATCCTGTGTGAAGAAGTGAACCTTCCTGTTTCTACAAAGTAAACCTCTTGAGTCTCCACAGTTGATGAAGTAAGTATGTTGGGGAGAAATCATGACACCCACAGCTGTTGACCCACTTCTGTCTGCACCATGTTTCTTCTCGGAGATGACTCTCATGTGTTCGTCAATTTGCAGAAAACCTGTTCTGATGCCGCTCTTTACACTTTCTACAGATGGTGGCCCATCTGGCCCTTTAAAATCCTGGTTGCTCGTGATGTGATCTAATAAATGCTCACAGCAGTACTTGGCAACCTGTGACCCAGCATGCCCATCGTATACAGCAAAAAATGACCATCCATCAAGTCCATTTGGCAAACCAATCACAGCCGTATGTGCATCCTCCATTTCAACCCGCCAGCCTTGCATACTACTCAGACCATAACGAAGTCCGTTCCCTTGCCCCTGGGCATTATGCTTCTCCATCTTTGGCTTGTCTAAAAATGCTCCCATGATGACTTTCTTTCAGTTCTAAAAAGAAAAAAAAAAGGATTAAGATATTTCTTAAACATCCTCTGTTTAAACAACTTATCGGAAACTATTAAATAATAGCCCAAATATTGTAATACACGGATATGAAGCTGACTTTTCTGTGTGTGTCTCAAGTCAAATCTGCATTGCTTTCACCTAATTTAAACAAGGGCATCGGTAATAGCCGAATTGCACTCCTCATGTTTTTGTAAGTAAAACAGCTGAAAATACTTAAGGAACTTGTATTTCTTCCCAGTACCTAAAGGGGGCCTATAGGAGAGAGCTGGGGAGTGTAGCGAGAGGATGAGGGGTAATGATTATAAACTGAAAAGAGGGGAGATTTAGATTAGATGTTAGGAAGAAATTCTTTGCTGTGAGGGTGGTGAGGCACTGGAACAGGTTGCCCAGAGAAGCTGTGGATGCCCCATCCCTGGAGGGGTTCAAGGCCAGGCTGGAAGGGGCTTGGAGCAACCTGGTCTGGTGGGAGGTGTCCTTAGGGACTGAACCCCCAAACGGAACCATTCTATGATCAGAATGTTAATTCTATGATTAACAGTTCTGACAAAAGCCTCTCGTATAAGTAAGCATAAAATTAGTTTGAAAAAGGACTTGTTAACTGGCTCTGAATAGCCATGCTCCCTGCCGTTCCTGAGCCAGTAAAAGAGTTCAGTGTCTCCAGGACAGTGGCATTCCCTGTATCCCTACCTGCTGGCCACAAAGTCCGGCTCATGCTCTGCTTTTTCCAATGTTTTTGGGAAGATGAAAGAAACTGATTAGGCTTTCCTTTGGGGGATGAGGTTCAGGGGTTTTTGTTTGGTGGGGTTTTTTTTTTGTTTTGTTTTGAAACAGATAAAGTGATCTGAACGATCAAGATGATGCCAGAGTCTGCATAAAGGACGAGGCCACGCTGGCTAACTAGGAGCAGGACTGGGAAGGAACAGAGCAGCTGTCCCTTTAGGCAGCAGCAAGCCATTAGTTTGGCTCAGCCATCTTGTGAAAGCTCATCCTTAGATTTTCAGTTAAATTACACAGCAAGCTTCTCAGATGTCTGTGCTACGGATTTACTTAAAACCTTAATGTATTCCAGCTTCACTTAAAGACAACTGCCCCTGACAAGCCTAAGGAAATCTGTTTGGAAATAAAATCACAAGTAGCATAAATTCATGCTTCCTTACTGAAACCAGAAGAATATAATGCACACCCCATCCTCCTCCTCCCATCATTAGGATGTGATGCGGCAAATATTCATGCTTAAGAGAGTAAGAATTATATTTGCAGGCAGCGTAAACTGACTGGTTTATCTTCATGGCTTTCACATCCTAACCATCCAACCCACCCTTCTAATCCACTTCAGTTTACTTGTGCACTCATTAGTTAAAAAAAAAAAAAAAAGCCATACAAAATAGGTCACACATTTTACATACTTGCAAATTCTGCCCTGGGAAGCATCAAAGAGTGTGCAAATCACTGTTATACAACACAAGGTAATGGAACAAGACTACGAGCTTTTCCATTTGAAGAGAGTGGACAAAAAATTAACTGTGAGAAGAGCTTCTGAATCAGATTTTACCTGAGGCCTCCACTAAGCAGCTGTACCAGCAGAAAAGTTCGTATACTAGGGAGTTTAGAAGGTTTTAACTTGGATGTGGAATACATTTGATAAGTTTTCTAAGTGATAACATGCTTTTAACTGAAACACAGCTCCAGCTGTGACACCATTTATCCAACAAATCTTTTCAAATTGTCTCTTTCAGCCACTATCAACCTTTCTAGAAATTCTGTGTGTGTTAGAATAAACAGTAAAGAAAGGTTTCTATTTGGTCTCACCACAACAGCGATTCAAATGCGAGGCACAGGGACTGGATATACACTCTGGCTCACAGGCTTTGTTAACAAAATGAAGAGCTGCATGTACTTCAGCTGGACTAAAGAGATGTCAGCAGCAGCACCTCTGCCTCCCCTCACCCCCACCCCTGCTCTTAACTTCTGTCTCCACGCCAAGTGTAACCAGCCAACAAAACAGAGCCTACACTGGCCTTGTATTCTAAGCACATGCATGAGATTAACATTACTGCAGTCACTAGGAAAAAAGATACAACTTAGACTTTTTTTCCCCCCCTCTTCACATACAACTCTAGTGAAGTCAGAGTGATCAAAGTAATTACAGAATGCTGCCGTAAATCAAATGGGGAGTTCTTTTGCAGAATAATAGACTTTTTATTCATCCATAATAGCAGACGACTAACACCTAACACCTTCTTTTTTGTCAAAGAGATCATGAAATAGAAAGCAGATATTCAATTATTTCACCTTAATTTAGAACTCAAAAAGCAGAGACTGCCCTGACAAATACCGCATTTTTGTGGAGTATTTTACTTTATTACCACGTTTAAAACAAAACAGAAAAGCACTAAGAACAGGATACAGTTAAACTGACCACAAGCACCATCAACTTTGGACTAAAAAAGGCAGTTTTCCTTCTGATTTGTCACATGAATAGGTAAACAATATTCAGAGTTGTGCTTTGTAAGCTGCTTGTCCCTCTCAGCAGTTTGTCATGTAAATCACAATTAAAACCACATACAGACAGGTCCTATGCAGTTCTAGCAACTCATACAGAACTGCTAACACACTCCAGAAATTAACAAATCCACTCTCAATTTAAGATCAAGTTGCCTTATTCCTCCCCAGAAGGTAACTGAAAGCTGTTGCTATTCTAAATTAAGCCTTGTAGGTGAGATGTTGACACATGATTCTTCAAGGGTGCGAGCTCCCCGCTGTAGACGTGAATACAATGAGACAGAAGGATAACCACAATGTGGTCACATAACTTCTACTTAGGAAATTATTCACATCCCATAGCATAAAGCAGTCACCTTCTGAAAACTGCAATAATAGACTGTAGTTGCCTCCCTTGCAACACTCCAGCCAATCATACTTCCACCAGAACACCAGTCTAAACCTGGAGGAGAGCAGGCCAGGTTTTCAAAATCCTACATCATCGGAAGGGAAAGCACAGTTTACTCGTGGAAAGGACAAATATGTCAAGCCTTGAGTTTTCCCAGAATTTCAATTCTTGTTCAGAGAAATTTAAGTTTAATAACCAATCTGAATTCTTATGAATAAGAGGCTACCTGATACTTTTCCCCTAACATACTTATGTGTAGCTAAAACCTGAAGAATTTAGAGTCTTAGTTATTAAAAAAAAATAAAAAAAATCATAGTTTTTAAGCAAGGGATTCACGCTCACAAAAAAAGGCTGACATAAGAAAGCCATACCTCCTCCCTATTAAAAATATCTTTTAGAGCTGTTTTCAAGTCCATATCTACGGAAACATCTTTAACACATCAGTGTCTACCTAAATAACTAGTACATTCTTCATTCTTTCATGAGGCGGTTTGTGCACTATACTGATGAAGTTGGAATGACACCTTTAGTTAAGCATATAACTCTGTATGCAAATCACATCAACCTATGGCAGTGCAAGCGTCCAGGTTACAGCATGACTTTGGTATGCAATAACACCAAAGAGAGAAGTCAGACCCAGAACAGTTTGCATGCACGTTGTGCAACAAAGCAACAGATTCTGAACATGGTTTAACTTAACAGGCTCTTATATTTCTTCAGTCGTCAGGAGTCCTCATCTTATGACCCTTAGTCTCCAAATAATTTACTACCCTTCTCATTGTCCTTCTTAACCCAGCCACACATTTCTGCAACCACGTTAGAAAACTGCAGTCTCATGGCAGGAGACAGAACCAGCCCTCTGCTCTGGACACCTCAACTTTCAGGATGCTTGAATGATGTGCGTACGTACTAAAGGGCACAGATATTCTCCCTACTCTTATTAAAGCCAAAGTAAGAGAAAATACACTTTATTCATGAAGTTTAGTGGCAAATGCACACCACCCACATTTTTTTCATAAAGATGAGCAATTCTGAACAGTACTATAGCAGCAGAGCCCTGTAAAAAGATCAGAGGTGCAACGTTTTCTTCAGAAATGGAAACTCAAACATCATCTGGCACTGCAACTGCCACGATTAGTCAAGTAAACTTCAATTTCAACCTAAGATAATTCTTACTTCATCATCTCTGTATCAGTGACTTCCATTAGTTTCTCCTAAAAGAGAAGAACTTTCTGCAAAGTTCCCAGGTTTTGGCTCTGGAGAATAGAGAGGCTTCTGAACAAATCTTAAAGTGAAAATAGATCCCTCTGCAGAAAAACTAATATGCAGGGGGATCTATGCTTCTACAAGTGCATCTAAACCATGACTTCTGAAATGTTGATTTTGTGGAGGTCAAACTGAAGGACAGCCTCTACAGCAAATGCATGAAAAACTCAAGTTGCAGTTTGCAGACAGAAAAGCAAGAATACTGTAGGGAGCCTAGAAAAATCAACACATGTAACAAGATGCTGGATAAAACACAAGAGTGCGAAAATTCAAAGGACTGGAGCATTAGAAACAAAACTGAAATAATGAATGGAGTGTGCCAAAGAGTCAGTAGCTAAACTCCTTGAAAACAGATGCAACTGGAGAACAGAGTGGCACAGAAAAGAAGGGTAATTAGTATACTGGACCATGGACAACCACAGACACATCACTGGAATGCATGAAATCTCTTTGCCCCTTCACCTGTCCCTCAAATCGTGCTATCCAGACAGCATAACACCTTCTTATACACCCAAAAATAAGTTTTACTGTTTTGCTATTTGCTTATTTATTTGCTTGAAGTTTCAAATGAAGGTAAGTCCTAAATTGTTCATAAAGCACAATTAATGTAATTCCATGTACCCCTGTAAAGAAATTTTATTTTTCCAAGGAATTCAGACAAGGACTTGATTGTCTTGCCCAAGAAAACCAACCACCCCCATCTGAAACTCGTACTTTAACAATATGAAACTTAATAATCCTTTTAAAACAATGTTCGAGTTGTATTCCTTCCACCAGGATAAGCTGCTTATATGAACCAAACAAGTCACAGGCACTTGTTCAAACTAAGCTGAGAAATGTCCCCATACTCCAAGTTCCTGGAAAAATCCTCCAAGTGACATTACGCCCAGGCTGTTGTAATGAGCACCATAAAGAAAGATTACAACCTTTAGTTGATCTACAGGGGACAGAGCCAGTCCCCAAATTATACACACTGCTACTGAGTAGAAAAAGGGCATTTGATCACTTCAGCCTGATCTGTGGTACTTTTCCCCCTGCCTTAAGGCCAGACACAGTAACCAGTCAGCATGTAATTGTGCAAATGTGGAAACATTTTCAGAAGTTAGCGCCTGTTGAACGAGAAAGTGACAGTACATACTGAACGCCCCAAATCAATGTTAACAAACAACAAGTCAGAGATCATTCCAGGGATCGGAAGAATGACTAAAATAAAACAGAACACGCAGATGAGGAGACATAATTACACCACAGTCATGGGCTGAATGAAGTCATGAAAAAGCTCCTTGCCAATGACACTATTTAAAAACTATTGGAGGCTATATGATTGAGTTCTGGCACTCGTGGTTCAACAACATTCAACAAAATACTGAAAATTACAGCTGATGTTTCTGAATGTGCACTTTCAGACACAGGAATACAAAGCCAAGTAGGAAATGTGAACTGTCTATGAAAAAGAAGTGAAAGAAATAAAATACAGAAACAGGGCTATTTTAATAAATATGGATAAACACACAATTTCCTTACCAGAATACTTGCATCTTGGAGATGCAACTACAGTCTGCATTGTATTTCAGTAAGACAATTGCAAATAGAACATAAGAAGAAACTACCTGTAGAGGTAAGAAAGTTTGTAATAAGATTAACGATTTTTTGGTTTAGACAGATGTAGGAGCTATAGCATATGGCAGACAAAGGGAACAGGAAAAGGTAGACAGACTGGCAATACTAAAGGCAGTAAAGAGAAATATCAAAGTTCTCAGAAACAGGCCTTCAGACAGGCAAGAACACTGACACATGGATGCAAGTGAGAAATAGAACAAAAACAAACAAACCCCAAGGTAAGCAAGCTGACTCTGTGTGTACAAGGGAAAGTATGAATTGTTTCAACCTTTTCCCACTTACCCTCCCTCTCTCTCTGTAATTAATACATAACAGTGATTACAATTACAACTTGATACCACAGCAGCAAACACTAAATGACTGTACCTCTGACACAGACACCTATGAGCTCTGACCTCTTGACAGCTGACCCGCAGGCACTGCCATTTCACTGAGCTAGGCTGTTTTCAGGGCAGTTTCTTGTTAGGGTTGGCGGGGGGGGGGCGCGCTTATTTTTGGGGTCTTGGGGGGGTTTGATCTTTGGGGGGTTTTATTTATTTATGGGGGGGGGGCGCGCTTATTTTTGGGTTCTTGGGGGGTTTTGATCTTGGTGGGGTTTTATTTATTTATTAGGGTTTTTTTATTTTTTTAAGACAATTTCTCTTCTGCTTAAAACCCTTTCTCCTTGCTATAAACTGACAATCTGAATGCCAATACTAAGTAGCAAAATGTTCTACCCTACTTGTTTTCCTATGTCGATATATTTTTTATATGTGTACATGGCAGAGAGGTAGAATCTAGGCAAGGATTGCTAAAGCCTCCAAAAGTCTTCTGAGACACAGAAGGCAACACTTCTAAGTTAACACTGTCCCTCCAAAAACATCTTTCAGCTTTGCTTTATCTTAAAACATCTTTTTCTGCTTCTATCTACCTTTCCTGCAGACAACTAACTCCATTCCAAGGTTAAAGTAGGAGCTGCTATTCTCAATATTAATGTAGGTTGGCTGAGGTTCAAACTCCCTCCAAAGGAGATGTATATAATCTGATTTTTGAAAAAGCAAACCCTGAACACTGAAAAAGATAATTCACCTCTCTAACAAATAGTTTCTGCAGAAGTTTGAAAGACAGTGATGTAGTTTCAGGATTCCTTTGTGGAGTCGTTTTCATTTTCCTCTATGGTCAGTTACTGAAGAAAATAACTTCCTTCCAGAATCACCAGAACCACTGCTAGGAACACAGAATCGATTTTGAGACACATCTGCCATCCACACATACCAGTCGCTCATCAGGATACCAACATAACTGGCACCCCCAGAACACAATTAAGATACTACTCCTTGGCCCAGCCAGAATTCTTGCTTCTTTCTAAATATTTGTACTACACATTAGAGGTAGGAAAGCATAAGAAAAAAAAGCACTAGGCAGCAGTATCAAAGCACGAGCAGGCCAAATCACTATGAAAAACTGTGGAGACAACCAAAATGGCATTAACAAGTACCATGAAAATCTGAAAATCAATGAGATAGTTCTGCATAAATTCATATGCTGCTGTCTGAAGAGAATGAAAAAGCCAAGGTCCTTGCTTGAAAGCATTAATAAGCAGGAAACATGGCCATGCTGGTATTTAATTCAGCACCTTTCCGGTTATACTTCATTTTCCAAAGATTTCTTACTTAAAAGTGTTGGAAGATAAACAAAAGACACTCATTTCAGACACAGAGAATAGACGACTGCTTTGTTAATAGCACACAAACTCCTGCAGACTCCAGCCAAAATTCAAAGCCTCACTGAAACAAGCACTACAAAAAAGAACTGGAAGATCCAAGGAAGCTGCAGTCTACACAGACAAAAGTTGGGAGAAAGAAAGGCCTTGCTTCATTTTATATATCAATGAGATGCAGTAAGAGTCAAATTTTTTGAAAGAGCAAGGCAAACAAGTGAAAATAAGAATTCCAACCAAACTGCTCATGTCAGAAAGAGTCCACAGTGCTATGCAGCTACTCCAACAGAACTACACAGCAACACAGCTTCACCAGAAAGAAAATATGGGCAAAAAGGAAAGAGAAAAGACAACGCAGAAAAATGCAGTTATAGTAAGTCATAAAAGTTGAATTACAATTTTTTCCAGTATTTGTAATACCAGGAGTGCTCTGCCACTCTCATCTACAATCATAACAGAATATTAATCCACTCTTAGACGTCATGGCCCTAATTGACAATTCTTACTTGAGTACAAGCCACTGAAAGTCCAGGAATTGAACAGATCTGAACATACTAAATACTTTAAATAATAGCTAAAAAACCCCCTGTTCTATAGATTTCACTTTTTTGATCTCTCATTTACAGTTTGAAGCGCCAGCATCTTCATTCACTGCTAATATTATCCATCAAACAATACTTGCTATTAAAAAAAAGTTGAAGATTCATAGAGGAATGTTTTCTTTAACGGAAGAACAACAATATTCCACTGCTTTTCCAGAAAGGGGAAAAAAAACCAACCCACACAACAAAACAAAAAGCATTTGCTTTTTTATCAAGTTCAGCTGAACCTATTCAGAAAAATCAAGACAGAGTTGGAGTCCTAAACCATCCTGCCACTACCTGAAAGAGGAAAGTGAAGTTATTGGGTAAAAGCCCTCTAAACCAGAATAACTTACTAGAAGGACCAGGACTGCTAAGGTTGTTCAAAAGCCACTGGAGTGAAGTCAAGGTACTGCCAATTTGTCTTTGTCAGAGTTTTAACTGAAGTGTTAAAATAAACTAGGAAAAAGATGCTACATGGAAAAAGGTCCCAATGGGATTATTCGCTGAGACTCCAAAAACAATAGGAGGCTTGAATAACAATAACTGACATTACACTCGCACACACTCTCTCATCTGTGGTGACATACTTCAGGAAACGGCCACTTTTTTTTTAAACAATTAACAAGATTTGGTATTGGCATTTGTGGTAATGTGTATGGACTCTTACAGAAACCCACCTTCCTTCTGTCATACTGTTTCACTGATAGTCTCACTACAAACATCTTAAAAACCCAAGTTAATACAGTCCTATAAACCTTAAAGAAATTGTACACATGGAATCCTCACACTACCTCCTCTTTAATTTTCAGTCTTTGTGTCTCCAGTTGCTCACCAAGGTCACTGCTCTTTTAAAAAAAAGAATTATTTAAGGCTTTCAAACTTCAGGTTTTCTTAATTTCAACAATAAGCATCAGCTACCTATTTCTGATTTGTCTTGTGAGTAATTTATTTATCAATATGGAAGAATAAAATCAAAGTGAAAATAAAGTTTATCCAAATCGTGCTTAGGAGTAAAATAAAAATAAACTACTTAGAGAAAATGCAACCAGTATGCATGCACCCAATGATTAGAACATGTTTGCACGAAGGCCCCAAAGTTTCCTGTTTAGCCAAGTGCTCAGTATTTTGAAATAATTGAAAGTAAGATATATAAACAATTTCCCAGACCCTTCACTTTACATGAAAATATTAGTGGGGTTCTAATCTCAGCACCATTACCACTACTCTGGTGAGGACATAGGAAAAGCTGCATACAAGAGACTTAAAACCTGATGACTACACATGGGAATAAAATATGAAATGTTCTGAAGTGTACAGCTGTAACCTGGCTTTGCTTGCAAGGAAATGACATCAAAACTATGCCAGAAACACATTTAAGATCTGGAAGTCAAATCCTCAAAGCTTAGCAAAAGCCGGAGTTTGTTCATTTGTACACACAGAGAACTTTTATTTACAAAGCTATTTTGCCCTCCCATCCCCAGCATTCCTACGTCATTAGAAGAACAAGGACAGAGCATGACTGCTGCAATAAAGCAGATTTCCCTCCCAAGAATACACAAAAATATATAAAAAAGAAATCAAGGGAAAACTATATTGGTTTAGGTTTTTATGCAGACAATAACTTTCAGGACAGAAGGCTTTCTCTCCTCTGAGGGTCACACTGATGGTACCAAGTTCACTTCTATCAGCATCAGTGCAGAGTTTACATACTCCCCTATGGTGAAGCAGGCAGTACAGTGCTCTCCTGAGCCCAAACTTGAGTTCACTGCAGCTCTAAATATTCTGCTCACCGAATGAGGACATTGTCTAATTCACCTGCTCTCCAAAATATAAGCAGTGTAATGCCAGCATTTCCTAAGTTTACAGGTCCTCATTTTGCAGCCTCAGGTGGCTCTTTACTGAGGGAAGCTGTACTACGTTTTTTAGAAGGGTCTACTCAAATACTTATTTTTCTGGTTCCCCCAGTCAGTTATAATATTTACTGATAGAAACGGATTCTTTCTTCATGAAGCGTTCCTACAATTTAATACTAATCACTGATTTTCCCACATTTTTCTGCTTCTGCATCCCTTTCCAAAGATTGGGTTTTACTCAACTTAGCAGACAGCTGGAGTATTCCTTACACTCATCTCCAAACACAGAAGAGTTTAGGCACGGTTCTTGTGGCTATTTCATCTTAGGGTATTTCTTAAGCAAAAAATACAACAGAATTTTATGCACAAATAGCTATGATATATGGTCAAGAAGAACACAGACTAACATTCATATTCCAGATCAAAAAGCACAGTTGGCAGTTAAAATGAACTGTATGCATAGATACAGGAAATCCTTCAAGTAACACAGCTGAGACCCAAACGTGAAAGCACATTTCATCCTCTAGGTCACAATCCCACAAGCATGAGAGCAACATCATACATCCGAGTAGTCCCACATAATTCAGTTGCACGTGGCTATTCAGCGTAAGCACATTTAAATGCTTTGCTTTATTTAAACTGCAGCTATCAGAATACAAGTCATATTACACTTGAGTCTCTTTGGTTTGTAACCTATTATCTTCGAAGACTTTAGAGATATTTTTATCTGTTAAAATATTCTTATCTGAACCGAGAACTAAGATGTTAGCAATAAAAAGGCTAAAGTACTTTTCCCTCTACGTGTAAACTGCTAGAATTTCTCTACATGGCAATACTGAAACCTGATTAGCCAGGTTGGTTTTTTTCCTTTGTATCACTCAGATGCTCTTTTGCTAGTACACTGCTATAAAGTTTACACTCTGAACAGTAGAAGTATACTTCATTGGAACTATCTGTAGATGAGGGAAGTTTTTATTCTGCTGTTTCAGTCACATATAAACACCTTTTTAGAAAAGCTGTTAGAAAAATCTGAGCAACTGTTTTCCATATTTATAAACACACTCTGTTTTGTAGACTTCAGTAGCAAGCTGAAATATCCATTAGTTAATTTTACCAGTATGTGAAAACCAACCAAAAAAAATGAACACTCAGTAAAATAAAGGCTTGTTCAAACACAAACAGAAATAATAATTAAAAAAAAAAAAACAACTGATAGGGACTTGACAGACATCTGTAACTTAGTATGTGGTTTAACACACAGCAAAGCTTAACAGATAGAAATACAGAAAAGCAGACCTCACAGCGTTGGTTTAACACCAGTAACACTCAGCCAAATACTTTCTCTACCCAGGAAAAAAAATAAATCAGTCTACTCACTCCCATTGTACCACACTTACTTTTTTCTTCTGCCCCAATTACAATTTCCTTGGTCTAAACCTTCTTCCTAGTCTTAAGATTTAAATTATTTACTCTAGCAATATTAAATCTTAATAAGTCCTAAATTGTTCCTTCACAGACAGATAGCAAGAGGAGCAACATAAAGAAGCTACAAGGAGATAATGCTGTCTCCACTGTGATCCACACCACATCAGGGCTCAAATACACAAAACTTTCTTAAAGAACACTGTCATGCACTAGCTAACGGAAAGTTCATAAAATGCCATAAAAATCACATTTTATTGTACGTTCCTTGGATCTTATAAATATCCTAAGAAAACTGGCATTTTTTGCAGGGATTAGATACTATTTATATGGACTTTATACTTTGCAAATTGCCATTCTTTCAATAAAGAGCATTGTAGTGAACCATGTTTGAATTTTACAGTTTATTTCCTTATCCTAGCATTTTTAACTTAAATTTGGATCACGTGACTAAAATTACAGAGATCAGTAAGAATTCAGAAAAATATTAGTTTTCAAAAGAACAAATAAGACTACTGGTTGCATCACTTAAAATCACTTAGAAATGATAAAACAAAGTTTCCCAAAAAATATCATAGTGAGGTACAATTTATGTGAAAAGAGGAGCAAGAAATACAAAGGGCCACATACAATAGTAAGAATAAACGTTGTTTGGCTCAGGTACAGCTATGCTAAGCCACTATTGTCTTGACTTCAAATATTAAAAGAGTTGCAGGTCTTCAGAGACATCATGAATACAATTATTTTACAGTACTTCCCATTCCAAAATTTGCTTATTTAATACACAACCTGCATTGTTCAATCACTTAATACCAATGCAGTTCTGCTTAACCAATAATTTTTTTTTTTTTTTTTTTTACACCAGAATAGACTTGAACATGTAAAAATTAAGTCAACAGTAATGTCAGCATTTTAGTAAGAAACACGTTATTGTTAAATGACTTATATTTAGGTCATCTTGTGAAAGTAGCTGCTCTATATTCCCTAGTTCCACTAAAAAGGAAAAGTGCAATAAGATCTCTTATTGACAGCTGCATTCAAAAACATACCAGTTACATAAGTTTGCAAATTATACTGTGCCAGAGTTAAATATCTAAGCATTTTAATGACAGTTCTCAAAATGCTATCTCAGCAGGAATGACTCAACTTCACTGCATAAGCTGCACTCCAGATAAGAAGCAACTAGCTTGATTTTATAGAAAAAAAAAAAAAAAAACTTTTTGTATTCTGCTTTATTTCAAATTGGACTATGTGAGTTCTGCTTGTTTAGACCTGCAAGCTTCACCAGTCATTTGGCATTTCCACCTCTCCCCATCCATTTCAACAAAAGTATCTCAAGCTTACCTAGAGACAGTTAAGTAAATACTTGGAAAACACGTATAGTTTTCTACTGTACCTCAAAGAGAGAGATTTACCAGACAACTACCAACCTAGGACTAAACCTATAATATAAACCAGGGATAGGCCTTGTCTGTATATGAGAAAAACACAGCTACGCCAGAAGAGCGTGAGAGTACAGACCAGCTCTCTCCAGTGCAAGCCACATTTATCAGAGAGTTTTATCAGATATCTATGTCTGTGAGGAAAACATTAATAACTGGCATGATGCATCATCAAGTCTTTCACTCTTAGTCCAGTCTCATATAGAAAGGTGGACCAAGAAAGGCCTGGAAGGGAAAGCTTTAGGAGCAGCTGTCCTTACGCCAGGGAAAAACGCTGGTGCACCTCTCAGAACTGCTCTCCTTCAACACCTTTCCTCTGATTGCTACTTTGATTGGGTAGGTAAAATGTAAAACTGCCCTGACCCATGATTTTTCCCCTCATCCCCTGTCTCTGATGTATTAATAGAAAAACCATGAATAGCAATAAAAGGGAAACTATCAAAGAAGAAACGTGGGCAGAACTTGCACAATTCTTGGTCATTTGGCAATTCATGCAGGGTCCTGAGTAACAGCAGCTGCCTTGCTTTATTCACTAGTACTTCACAAATCCCACTTCAGCTACCTAGTCACTGGAACAGTTCAAGTACAGGCTCAGGGAAGTGCTACACAGGCTCATATTTGAAAAGTAATTTCCTAGATTGACAGAGTTAGAACTTCTACTTACTCTGATGTTAAACACCACAACCTGAAGGAAACATATCACCTACCTTTAAAGCTACTGCTCTAAGGGTCTAAAACTGCCTCTTGCTTAAAAAAATAAAAATAAATAATTCCTTTGTAAGACATACCTTAAACCCTAAGGTTACCAGACAGGTAACCTTCTCACAGCACTTTCCCATTTGACAGAAGGTACAACTCAAAAAACATTAGGTCTTCACAAGTACTACTGCAAACTTAAATGTTAGTTTGCAACAACAAAATTTTTGCCATACACATGGCAACACTGAAATATTTTAATTGTACAAAATGAATACAAATACATATCGAACAGATGTCTACAAAATCAATTATTCTGAAACTATTAACCTGCAGCCAGTCTTAAAGCTGTATCACACCTACTATAATACAAGCTAATGTAATGAAAAGGTTAGACGTATGCTCAGAAGAACCTCTGGCATTTAACATGCAACCCCAATCGCCCAGTACATCACTGGACAACCTTTCAACCGAGGAGAGCGCTTTCTTCTACCCACTTTTAACATGGAAGTTATGATAGATCACAGATCACCAGCATAACCTTTACTCACAACATTGTTTCGAAAGGCAGCAAAACCTCTCTTAAACTTTAAAGGCCCGAAAGGCGATGGCAGGGGAAAACCACCCACTGCGTAATAATGTCACTCTTTGGGGAGTGCTTGATGCTCCGACCCTCGCTAGGGTGGGGTGCTTTATAAATAGATGCAGGTCGGTTGGGTTCCCCCCTCCCCCCAGCGCCCTGCCCCAAGCGTTTGGGTGGCGATGGGCGAGGAGGCTGTTTATAGCCATTATTAAATGAACCCTGAATCAGCCGAGAAAAGATAGAAGGGGGGGGGGGGGGGGGGGGGGGGGGGGGAGGAGAAATCATAGAGAAACGGCTTGAAACTGAGAGACTCTAAATCATTCAGCCATGGCAAATTCAAACACACAAAGGAGGGGATGCTAAATTAACAGTGCTTTTTACATAGAGCCCAAATAAAACTGTAATCAGCGACGCGTTACTTTTCATTAAGCGAGTTTGACAGCAGCATATTCAGCCTCGACAAGGGAACAGGAGCGAAGAAATATACGGCTCTCCCAGCCCGAGTCATAAGATAATTCCTTAAGCTCCATTAACAACTCTTAGCCGCAGGAAATGGGCTCCCTGAAAACATCTCCAAATCTAAAAGCTTTATCGACCTCTCAAACCTCTGCTGATGGTTCTATTTTTTTAAAAAAACTTAGAGGCGAGACGTCCAGCAAGGTAATAGACTTTGACACAACACCTTCTTAACTAGAGAGAGAGAGGCAGGGAAAACGAGACCTTAAATGATATTTAAAAGGCAGCCAATTAAGATTTAAAATGATTGTCTCCTGAGATTATGCATGCGATTTATGTCATCTACTTTTTTTCCCAGGCATGTATGCAAAATTGCAAGGGGGCATATTGCCTGTTCCTTAAATAACAATATTATTATTATTAATAATAATAATAATAATAGAAACAGTAGCAATTAACAATCCGTACCATCTCACATAATTGTAAATGCTACTGCGCCTGCGCGGAGGGGAGGGGTAGGGTGTTTGGGGGGGGTGTTGGGAGCGCCTTCAGCCTTTCCCGCCTCGTCGGGGGCGCACGCCCAAAAAACCAACCAAGCAGTCGCCGCCGCTGCTACCGAACCACCGCTTTTTCGGGGGTAAAAGCCCCTCGGCGGCAGGGGGGGATGTAGGGGCTGCGGAGAGCGGGAGGCCGGCAGGGGTATTACATCACCCGCCCCCGAGCTGGGCCCCGCTGCGCGTGCGCGGGAGCGCGGGGAGGAGACGTCATCGGAACCGCCGCCGCGGTCCCTGAGGTGCGAAGCCGGCGCGAGCTTCTGTGTCTCCTGCGTCCGGTCCCGGTCCCGGTCCCGGTCCCTCACCGCTTGCCTGAGGCCCGGCGAGCGAGGTTGAGGTCCTTGTCGGCAACCGGCTTCCTCTCTGAGAGGAAACATCTCAGGCTCCTCCGCGGAGCCAGGGCCTGAGGAGAGGTCCACCCTGAGGAGAGGTCCCCCCCGCTGCAACCGTCCCCCCCCACCGTGGCCGCGAGGGGGGATCCTCTTACCACCCGGAGCTGAGGGCCGCGGGCTTCCCCCGCTGAAAGCACGGCCGCTGGCAAAATCAGCAGCGGATTACGGGTAATGAAGGCGTAATGGGTTTAATAATCCCATGATTTTTCAGCTGCCCTTTGATGAAGGCCGGCCGGCTGACAGGAGGGAGGGCAGTGTGTTCAGGGAGAGAGTGCCCCTCCCCTCCCTTCTCTCCCCCCCTCCCCGGTCTGAAGGAACAGGCGCAGGGGACGAGCTGTTTGACAAATGACAAACCTCTGCTGTGTCTGCCCTGGGGGGGTGAATGTGTGTGTGTGGAGGGGGATGAAGGCGGCGGTGGGAGAGGGGGTACTCGGCGCTGGGGGCGGGGGGGGGGGGACGGACGGCCCGGTCCATGCGCCTAATTCCAGCAATCCAGGGTTAAATCTCGGGGCTGGGGATTTTTTGAGGGGCGTGGGGGGGGGGGGGGGGGGGGGGGGGGGGGGGACGGACGGACCGGTCCATGCGCCTAATTCCAGCAATCCAGGGTTAAATCTCGGGGCTGGGGATTTTTTGAGGGTGGCGTGGATGCGAGGAGTGCTTTTAAAAAGGAGGATTAGGGATGCGTAGTTAAGTTTTGAGGCTGCGGAGAAGGATTTGAGAGAGAGGTACCGAAGGTGGGCTGGGGCAAGGTGAAGTGGGCACTTAAGCTAAAGAATCTGTGAGGTTGTCTACTTTAGATAGTTTCCAGCGTTATCGGAGCAAACAGCCGTATGTTAAGATATCCCTAAAGCGAATGTTTGGAAAGCCCTGAGATTGTGTCCCCCCAGCCCTCGCAGATAAGGATCAGCGCAGCTTCAAGCCGAGCGTGCCAGCCGCTGAGGGCAGTTAATTGAGGGCTTTTGCGCCGATAAGACCTACAAAAGCAGCAAAGCCTTACCCGGAAATAGCTAAAAAAGCTGTAACAAGTACAACGAAACCTCGTCGTTGTAGGGCTTTCCTGCAGTAGATAAACGGACTGTGTTTCCAGTGTGATTACAAAATCTCCAGTTTCCATTGCTGACTCTGGCTGAATGGTATGTTTGGAGCCGATCTCACCCTGTTCACCCTAATGGTGTTTGTTAGAATGATACTGGGCAGCGCTCAGTAGAGCTCAGCGCTGCCTTAACTATCGCAGGCCTTCAAATTGTAGCTAAATGCAGCAAAATTTGTTAGTGGAAAGAAACCTTTACGGAGATTTAAAGGCAAAACAGTCTGAAAATATGTTGCCGGGGAGCAGAATATATGCAGCGTATTCCACAATGAAAGGGAGATTTTGGAAGGTCATGGAGTAATTCCCATAATTTTCGTAAATGCAGTTTTGAATTTCCTCTTGGTGTCCGAAGGCAATTAGTTACAATTTTGATGCAGTTCAGATTTTTAAAACTGCAATATAAATAATAAAAACTTCTGCAATATACAGACAAGGCAGAGATTATGCAGAATAGTTCCTGCAGGCACGTGCCATACTTCTTTAACTTCTGCACTTGAACACAATTTTTCACCCTCCTTTTCCACTTTAATAATCTCTCCTAACATTTTGAATTATATATAACTGTAGATTCTACTTACTGTTACCTACAGCTGGTGTTTTGTGTGTGTGTGTTTTAAATGCAAGTGAACAAAAACACAGCCCAGCTTTTTTTGCGATGCCCTAGTTTTAAGCTGCAGGAATGTAATGACAGCAGAGAGTTTGCCACTGTCATTTTCTATTTATATGTTTTTCTTGGGAAATTGGATGGAGTTGAATTACCACAGTACTTTCTTGGAGTGTAACTTTTATTTAGTTTGCTTGTTTTGCCTGGCCTTTTGTACTGATAATGGTAATAAATATTTACAAGAAATTCAAACATCGCATTTAATCAAGATAAAACAACTGTGTGTAATGTATGCCTTAACTAGGCGTATTTCTAGCTGATGAGACTACATCTCCCAGCGTACAACTCTTTATTTTGCCTTTAGCTGTAGCTCAAGATGGGTTACAGCTTGTTTGGGACCTGTAGTCGCTGGAGTCATTAGCGCCACAGTCAAGGAGGCAGTAACAAGAACCATTGCAAAACTCTTTCAGCACTGCATCATAAACCGTGACTGAATCATTGAGAAGAATCATATTTCACTGTTTTGAACAAGGATTTTCTATTAGCATAATAAAGCATATTTAAAATGATGTGCTGTTCCGCAGGATATTTTTAGAGAATACTATTTTTAGAGGATTTTTTTTTTTCTGCTTCCAGTTACATTTTTTAAAAAGTGCTTAGATGGATGGTATTTGCCAAGAGTATTTAAAACAAGTTTCTGTGTCTGAATAAACAGATCTTTACCATCTATGCACTTTACTACCTATGCTTGGTTATTGCAGGCAGGAGGATAATTTTGTCCAATGTATTCATTGAAACTGTGAATTTAGAAAATTCCACACTTAGTCCAATAAAGCTGTTCCAAATGACATGATTTCCCATAAAAAGAGGATATGGGATTGCAGTTGCTACTGGGATCACATGGTAATTTAACTGCATTTTGGAATCGGTTTCCATTGTAACAGCCATATTTTGTGCCACTCTGCTGTAATCTTTGGGTGTTGGTGTTGCCCAATGCTCCTTTCAAAAAAAACTCTTTCGGTTTTAACACCAGTTAGTGAAACTTCTTTTATTATAAGGTATATCGTGAGGTATCAGATTTTTGTCTGTATGTTGCTTAAGCAGGGTATGTTTAGTGCAAATATTAACTGTTGTGTTGCATGATTTAGATTTATTGATCCCTAAGTGAAAAAGCTGTCCTTTCAGTGTCTCACATGCGGTTTATTTAAAAGGTCAGGACAAGCAGAACCTTTGGTTTCAACTTCCCTTACTTATCGTCCCTGTTTGTCTTATTGCCTATCATGAATATTCAGTGTAGATGGGAAATCATAGAATTGTCTGGGTGGTAAGGACCTTTAAGGTCATTCAGTCCATCCATTAACCTAGCACTGCCGAATCTAGCGCTAAACCATGTCCCTAACCACCACATCTACCCATCTTTTAAATACCTCCAGGGATTCAACCACTTCCCTGGGCAGTGTTTGATATGTTTGATAACCCTCCTAGTGAAGAAATTTTCCTAGTATCCATCCTAAACCTGAAGATTTAGGTTGCCTAAGTAAAGGGCATGTATACCCTTCAACATCTCTGATACAACCAATGTAGGTGTTGATCATGTAATGTATTTGAAGTTACTCTGCAGCCTTTAAAAAGCTTGTAGACTGTTGGGTTTGTTTTGTTTGGAATAGGTTTTATATCACCTAATAACACTCAGCTAAATATTAAGTACATAACCAGGCTGTTGTCCAGGCTGTCTTGGTTCAATGGAGAGAGACAGGCACCTTCAGATGGTTATTACTGCTGTGCTTACATTGGTGTCTAAAGCAGGTTGGGTGAGTTGCCTTCCGAGGGTGACTTTTTCTCTCCTGTAGTTTCTGTGGCTACAGAAGAAGCTTAGATGACACTTAGACTAGACCCTTACTTTTTAGGTGGCTGAAATGAAAATGACCTGTGGTGCTTAGAGGTTATCTAATAGAAATCTTCATATTCATTACATGTGTGGCTTGTAATGGTGTGATCATGATCTTGCCAGAACTTTATACTTGGCTTGTGAAGTACTAATGCCATGCCCCATCTCCTCCAGTGGGCTGTACCTATTTTTGGAATTGAAAAGCTTGCTGAATTACTATGCTGCAGGCTTTACATCTTTTTGGTACTATTCACGGATTCACAGATTTGACAGAGTTGAAAGGGACCTCTAGAGATCATCCAGTCCAACTCCCCTGCCAAAGCAGGATTGCCCAGAGCACATCACTCAGGAGCATCCAGGCAGGGCTTGAAGTTCTCCAGAGAAGAAGACTCCACACCCTCCCTGGGCAGCCTCTTCCAGGGCTCTGCCACCCTCACCCCAAAGAAGTTCTTCCTCAGATTGGAGTGGAACTTCCCATGGTCCAGCTCGTGCCCGTTGCCCCTCGTCCTGTCACTGGGAACCACTGAAAAGAGGCCGGCTCTGTCATCCTTCAACCCACCCTTTAGGAACTTGTAAATATAGATGAGGTCTCGCATCAGTTTTCTCTCCTCCAGGTTAAAGAGCCCCAGCTGACTGAGCCTTTCCTCGTAAGGGAGGTGCTCTAATCCCTTAATCATTTTAGTTGTCCTACACTGGACTCTCTCTAGTAGTTCCCTGTCTCTCTTGAACTGGGGAGCCCAGAACACTGGCTCCTGCAACACCCTGGTGTGATGACATCTGTGGGTATCTGCTCAGGCAGCTGTGCCTTTGGGAGCTCCATAAAATGGCAATACTGTAGCTATGATTCATAATCACATGATGTTTAAATCATAAAAAGTGCACACCTAGGGTGTATCCTATATCCAGACTGAATTTATCTGAAAGATGTCACAAAGACTTTGGCCTTTTGAAGAATGTCATATGCAAATGTCCTATATTCTTGAAATGCAGCAGTTCTGATGTAAATCACTTTCTGCTGGAGTCTTGGAAGGCGCTATGCAAACTGCCACGCTGTGGCCCCTCTGAGGTGAGCTTTATGCTCTCCTGGTACCTTTTTAAAACAACATTCAAACAGGATATTTGTTAAAAACAAATGCTAGTAATTTTCAATCTACAAAATTAGGTACGAAATCATTAGGGCATCACAGCAATGCTCAGTCATGAGTGTTATTTTTCCAGTGAGAATTTGCTGATGGAAGTAACCCGCAATTCAGGAAAATCAGCAAATGCAAAGTACATTAAAGAGCTAAATATCGATAGAAGGAAAATCCTTTTATGCTGAAAATTAATAGAAAGCTTTATTCTAGAATATTGATATTATTTTTGTCTCACCATTTTTTTGCATCCCACCAGGAGTACAGTTTTGGAGTCTTCAGCACAGGAAGGACATGAACCTGTTGCAGCAGGTCCAGAGGAGGGCTACACAGGTGCTCAGAGGGCTGGAGCACCTCTGCTGTGAGGACAGGCTGAGAGAGTTGGGGTGGTTCAGCCTGGAGGAGAGAAGGCTCCGGGGAGACCTTATAGCAGCCTTCCAGTATCTGAAGGGAGCTCCAGGAGAGCTGGGGAGGGACTCTTTGTCAGGGAATGCAGTGGCAGGACAAGGGGGAATGGTTTTAAACTGAAAGCAGGGAGATTTAGATTAGATATTAGGAAGAAATTCTTTGCTGTGAGGGTGGTGAGACACTGGAACAGGTTGCCCAGAGGAAGTGTAGCTGCCCCATCCCTGGAGGGGTTCAAGGCCAGGCGGGATGGGGCTTGGAGTGACCTGGTCTGGTGGGAGGTGTCCCTGCCCAGGGCAGGGGGTTGGAACCTGATGAATCTTCAAAGTCCCTTCCAACCCAAACCATTCTATGATTCTGTATAAAAAGGGACGAAATGGACATGTCTGATGTCTGAAGCAGTGCTGGCATGGCATTCCAGGGTATGCCAATTCATTTTGGCCCCTGTGCTATTTACCAGATTCATGATGGTAGGATGTAAATGGTCTCATTGGGACTATTTGCATTACTTTTCAGCACAGAAACCATGAAACAGCTTGAAGCAGCATTAGTAGAAAACATAAGTTGGTTTGAAGTATTCTGAAGGCTGGGTCGAATTCACACAGGACAGGACTCCAGGACAGATACCATTCTAAAGGGGATACCCTTTACTGAATTTTCATCTGTTCAGTGGTGAATGCTTACAATGTCTTTGTGTTTAATTGCTGAAAGTCTAATTTTCTTGACAAGAACTTCTTGTGCTATAAGACAAGCTGCAAAGTAGAGAACAACCAGAATATTTTATCAGCTAGGCTTCAGCCTATTCCATGCATCAGATGATTCTTCTGTTTTAAAAATGTAAGGGTGTATGTAAGTTGCTGTTTCCATTTGCTATTAGTAGTCCGTGCATGAAGGCTTGTATCCTCACTGGAGTCAGTGACAAAGCTTCCATTGACCTTAGCATTGCAGGATCAAACCCTCAGTCATTAGCATGTTGTAAAAATGGCTGTTATCCCAGCCAATTTTAGTGGGTCTGCCTACAATTGTCAGTTGTTTAACCTAAAAATTAGCTTAGCAATCAGAGCTAAAATTACATGTCAGACTGTTGATGCATAAGAATACTTCATACTGAGTCATCAAGAGTCTTATGATGCTCTTAGAGTTTTATAATTATTAACATTCAAGCAGGAGATTCTGAAATCTGATAAAGAATGGAATTTCCACACGTGAAGGAGATTAGTTGTGATGAGAGGATAAAATTTATATTCTGTAAATTCTGTTTTTTGTATTACCATTCCTTTTCTTCTTTAAATAGCTGGATTTAGTTGCCTTCCTTGTACAACCAAACACAACTTGCTTTTTGCTACATCCATTCATATAAATCTGTTCATCAGTTGTATCTTTTAACAAGCCTGTTAGCTGGGACACAGCTGAGGAGATATTTTTTTGTGTGTCAACTAAACAGTTAAATGAAACTAAAAGCAACATGTCAGAATCAAATAGCCAGGGTATGGAGATATTTGAAATCTGAACATGGCTGAGTATTTTTCAAAATAGGTTTTCCACAGTTCCAAGGATTCTGGAGAGTCCAGGATTTAAAGGATAACCCTGTTCTGGAGCTGGATTTTGCCACTTATACCTTTTTTAGTTGACAACATAACTGGGGTTTAAATTTAGTTTCATTACATGGGTTCCGATGTGGTGTGACTGTAAGAAGTAAAGACATTGTTTCCTTTTTGCTGGCTTAGGGCACATGATAAAAATGGATGTGAAATCACAAGCTATATGTGGTGGTTTTCTTAAAGAAGCAAATCAAGCAGTAATTTGGATTCTTAGCATTTTTATGACAACGCTTGGCCTCCTCCCTGCAACGGTCTTGTGTTTCTTTGGGGATGGTACAAAGCAACAAAGGGCATTATGAAAAGAAACTGCTTCTTGTGCAGTTCAAGCTCAGAGTTTCAGGAGGAGAAATGTGTCAGGGAAGGAAATCTCATATTGCAGGTCGCATTAGGCTAAATTCTTTTGTAGAAAATTGAAGTGCAAGTAATGTGGTGCAGCTTAGTGTCAGAGTATTACTCAAAACATGGATGCTACTTGGAGATAATCCAAGTCTCCACCCTAAACAGAAAGGTATCCTTCTTTCTCAGGAGATTTCAGTTAATCCAATGGATTAGGAGTCTCACTACTTCTTGAGAGATTTGGGAATGTGATTTGAATCATAGAATGAATCATAGAATACTTTCACCCTGACGGTAAGGAGTTTCTTTCTAATATCTAATCTAAATCTCCCCTCTTTCAGTTTAAAACCATTGCCCCTCATCCTGCCTTGTCGCTCCGCTCCCTGATAAAGACCCTCCCCAGCTCTCCTGTAGCCCTCTTCAGATACTGGAAGGCCACAGTACGGTCTCCCTGGAGCCTCCTCTTTGCCAGGCTGAATAACCCCAACTCTCTCAGCCTGTCTTCATAAGAGAGGTGCTCCAGATCTTTGATCATCTTTCTGGCCCTCCTCTGTTCCGTCAACAAAAATGAAGTTTACGATCTTTTCTGAACATGAATTCTGAAAGCGTTGAAGTTGATCCAATGCCTTTCAAATTAAACTCAAGATTCTCACTGACCTCAGCGAGTCTGGATTTGGTTTAAATTTCCTATTTGCTTGGGGAAGCGTTAGTACTGTCTATGACTTTCATCGGTTTAAACTAGATTAATGATGCAGTAGCCATTTATTATAAAATCATAGAATAATTTTGGTTGGAAGGGGCTTCTGGAGGTCATCTAGTTCGACTCCTGGCTCAAAGCAGGTCCAGTGAGATGGGGTTGCTTAGGTCTTTGTCCAGCTGAGTTTTGAATATCCCTGAGGATGGAAGTTCCACCTCTCTGGTCACCTGTTTCTGTGTTTCCCGAGTTGCAATTTTTGTTTTTATTTTATCAGAGTTAGGTTGATGGTTGGACTAGATGATCTTAAAGGTCCCTTCCGACCTAGACGATTCTATGATTCTGTTGTTTCTTGCCTTATCAGTACATACCTCTGAAAAGTCTGCAGTTGAAGACAGCAGTAAAATCTTCTCTTACCCTTCTTTTCTTGCAACAAAACAAAGATGGTTCTCCAAGTCTCTCTCCATCTCTGCAGCACTTTCTCCAGTATATTAAAGAATTTAATTACCCAGGAAGGACTAGGAGGTTGCTTACATAACTTTGCTTTAAATACTTGTGGCTAGTATCTTGCCTGTTGCTGTGTTATATCAAATGCTTTTTAATATCATTAAAAAACTCAGCTATGCAAAATAAAAATATTTTTTGCCACTCTCCTGAACCTCTCTGCGTTGACACCTGTGCAAAGCTGACTGATCCTCAACAAAGCAGGCAGTTCCTTGCACTGAGGCTTAACGTCAAGTAAAAGTTGATTTCAGAAAGAGGAATAGGTGAAATGCTTATCAGATCACCTACAAATGTTGGATTTGTGTTTCTATAGATTTTAAGTGAAACTTCTTGCAGCATACCATCCTATACAGCTCGGAAGAGGAACAGGGCCAGCTTCCTGACAGGCCCACACCTGCCTGATCCTGGGCAATGCAGGAAACTTTTTTAGATGTTGGCAGTAGTTAGAGCAGTCTTAGAGCGACTTTTTCTTGGGGCTGATTACCAGAAAGGGACTGTTGGAGTACCGGGGGCACCAAACTTACCCTCTCCCAACACCAGCACGTCCTGTCCTTCAGCTCATTGAGTAAGCACTGTGCTCTAATTTGCTTCTCTCACATCCAGGGATTTTCCCAGATGAATAATTAGATCAGCTCTCTGTTCATTGTGTTGCTGGAATGGAAGCTAATATTTAGCCACTGTATCTCCTTACCTCTTTACCTCCTTAAAATATGTACTGTCTAAGCATGACTACTGCCTGGGACTTCTGTTAAGCGAGATACACAGAAAAAAAAATTCCCCTGTAGCATATGCTTCTAGAGCTCCTTACATAATATCTTCATTAAAATACCAGTCACAGGGTTCTGCAAAGAGCCAGGTCAGACTGTGATCAGCTTTTTAGGCCATGTTCACTTTTGGACTTTTTGCCTGAGAAATTCCCCAGGTTCACATGCTTGATTATGCAATTATTTTCTTGAATTCATGAAAAAACTCTCCCCGTGCTCAGTTTACAGCCCCAAAGCTGGATCTTCCTCATAACTTATATTCTGATAATAAAAGGTTTAGAAAGAGAAATCTGGATTTTTTCTCTTAAAAATGATGTTTATTAATGAAAATTCTCTGATATTTAGTGCTTTGCTTTGGAAAT
This sequence comes from Calidris pugnax, assembly GCF_001431845.1. Classification (NCBI taxonomy): domain Eukaryota; kingdom Metazoa; phylum Chordata; class Aves; order Charadriiformes; family Scolopacidae; genus Calidris; species Calidris pugnax. The sequence continues at coordinate 442,191 of NW_015090790.1, read as the reverse complement.
GCCAGCAGAGGGTGCCTGAGCTAGGGAGCAAGCCCCATCCCAGATTTGTGCTGGAATTGTTAACAGTATGAGTGCAAATAAAGAAATAAACTTTAATTCAGTGCTCTGTTAAAGCCAAAGAGGAATACATTAATTAAAATGAAGGGAAACTAACTGTCTTAGGAAAACTGCACTATTAAAAGACTGTCAAAAAAGTAGTACTAATAATTAAGGAAAAAATAATTTGGGGATTAGGAAAGGAATTTTATGATTCTGTCATTGGCTAATGGCTACTAAAGGACTGGTTCCCTGAAGTATCTTTTCCTGGGTTCTGGCTGACAGTAGTAGGTACTCAGGCAGACAAAGCTGTGCAGAATCAACCTGTTGGACACCACCTTCTTTTCCTCCTCCTGTCCCTCACTTCACATTAAATGTTGCAAGAGAGAAAGTTTTCACTAGTTCCCTGTGTGAGTAGTCTTTTCAGTACTCGTGCAATGAGAGAGCCTGCGCAGAAGGATGCCTTTCCAGATTGATCACAACAGATTTAAATTGAATAAATATTGTTACATATGTCTATATATTTCTTTGGAAAATTCCAGATGTGGAAAGTGGTGCAAATCATTCAATTACTTTGGTGACCTTGAAACCCAGCCCAGAATGATAGATGTGGAACAGAGATTTAAGTATCAGAATGTAAATATCAATGATAATGTCTTCCTCTTCTTGCTTTTTTTTTTTTTTAAAGAAAAACATGAAATACTTGCTTTCCTTCACTTATCCAGATATATTCATATGACATGGCTGACGTGTTCGGATATTTTCTAGCCTTACCTATAGGTATTCCTCTGAGGAAAAGTCCTTCATATATTTGTGTCTTGACTTCTTCTAATATTTCATTTGAATAATCATGAAGAATTACATAGTACTAATGTCACACAAGCAAAATTGCATTATCATCAAATGGAGTTTTGGTCAAATAACCTAAACATATTCTGTATTTCTGTTATTTATATAAACACAGGTGATTTAGTCACACCCTTAATGTAAACTAAAAAAGGTTTATAAAAAGGAAATGGATAGTACAACTTGAGTAGTCTGGGTTCCATCACTGTCCCTCATACGAAACAAATCTTCATATAAATGGCCCATCTCCTGCAGAAAAGGTTGGAGTTTTTCTGGATTTCCCTGAGTAAAAGTGCTTTTAATGTCAATAAACACAAAGAGAAGTCAAAGCAGTGTGGTCTAGAGGAATGAGCAGGGCACAGTCAGGCAGTCCTGAATAAAATTCACCCTTATGTGAAGGACACATCTGTAACACTTCAGTCGCATTCAAATATCCAGGTAGGGCAGTGAGGGAGACTTGATGCTCAGGAGCTCTTTGTCTGGGGGCAAACGTTGTCCTTTGAAAGTAACATGCCCCTTTTAAACAGATACAGTCAATGTAGGTGTCAGTAAAAGCACGCCCAGCACTTTGCAAACAAAAAGTGAAGCCAAGCGGTCTATAATCTAATTGAAAAGCCATGGATGTGAAATTTGGAAGAAGGGCAGAGCCAAGTGTCGCTGCAGGTGTCTGGGATCAGCACAGAGTTTTACAGCTTCAGACACAAGTGTCACACTGGGTAGAGGGTAGGAAGTGGCTCCTGCTTCTTGTATTGAAGAAATCTTTCCCAGGGGATGCCACAAAGTCACTGACCAACAACCAGGAGTTATCTACTTCTGTGTCTGAAGACGCTTCCTAAATTTGTCCTGGCTGTCTGAATAAGAATTGTCTTGCCGCTGTGTATTTTTATTTTACTATTTTGTATTTTTCTGTGATGCTCTTCTGTTATCAGATGTTTTTCCATGTATTTTTTTTTTTTCTGAGGGAAGAAACAATGAAGCGTAGGCAGGAGAGAGGAGGAAAGAATGATTTGCTCACAGTTGCACCAGTTTAACTTAGGGTGTACTTAGCTGAACAGCTGCAAAAAGTTGGGTAACCATCTTTGCTGTATCTTTGCTAGTAAGTAAAACAATCTGTGGACTTAATAGTCCTGACACCAACTGACCTGGCCTGGCTTATGTCTGTAGTTGATGCCCCTCAGCCGTACTCCACGTTCCTTGGGACAGTGTTTGTGAGCAAAGCCATGCCATGAGCCACAGTAACAGTCCAAAGTGTGGATGGACACGGCCAACGTATGACTCCACGTTTTGACCCTGTTTGACTTACTGGTGCAGATGTAGCTTACTCTGTCAAAAAAGCGATTTCTCTGGTTTATTTTGTATTGCTTGGGAACAGGTTGTACTAAACTGGGATGCAGTGGCCAGGAAGGCAGTGCCAACAGTTTTAGTTACTGTTTTAAAAATGGATAGAAGAGACAGCAGTGCAGCTTGCCCTAATTATAACTAGACTCCCAAGTTTTAAACTGATGGGAGCCCACACACAAAATCTTAACTAAGCAGTCTGAAATGAAATGGGTGCAAGAAGTAAGGAAAACTAAGGAGAAATATGAAGGAAGAAAAGACAGAAGTCTTTAAGTCTTTAGAAGCAGGATCTAAAGATGGAGGTCTGAGGCCTGAGTAAGAAGGCAGGCATAAGGGGCTAAAAACCATGAAGATTTAACAACATCCTAAAAGCTGAACTGAGAGGAGATGAGGGTAGCTAGGAACACAGGAGCTTAAGTGCACAACAGCTCAGAGACGAGCTCAAGAAGGTAATTCTGGTGCAGAAAGCAGAGGGCTTGGCTCTGTAAGTAACAGGAGACATTTCACTGACACAGCAACAGCAGAATGAGCAGATCTCATGAGCAGACCTTAGCGTGACATCAAAATGAATCCTGTATTTAAAAGACTTGAATTGATGACCCTTACCAACGATAATTTTTTAAGTTTTACATTTTCAGTAAATGTTATTAAAAAAGAGACATTTTCTGAAATAATAATTTGCAGTTAAACCACGTATAAAATAAAAGCTGTAGAAAGATCTATGCAAGGAGTGTTTTGGCACTCTGTTACATTCACATGGGACTGTCTTTGTCTGGATGTGTGTTTATCTCCTATTCTAGCAAAACGAAAGCATATGGCATAGGAAGCACACAGCATGGGGTCAAATCTGCCCTTACTTCACTTGTACTCATTCTGTGATGGATTCTCCTTAAAATTTTGTTTTCCTAAACAAAGCAAAGAGCTTTTCTCCTTAGAAGCTGTTCTGTTTCACTCACAGTGGAAGAGGAAATAGAGGAAGAAGGAATATAGTGCTGCTTATTGCTGTTCATTTTAATGTTACTGTACCCACATAAATAATTTACTGAAGTCAGACAATTTTTCAAATCTATGTTTTACACAGACACTAAAACATTCTCAGATAATTGCACTGGAGCTGTATTTACTCATCAAAGAAATTGCATCACAGTACCATGGAAAACATTCACACCCATGTTCTCACAGTATTATTACTAGGGCTGGCATCAAGTCATCTGAGGCCCCCTTGTGAACATTCACAGAGGAAGCACTTCACCCATAAATCTGTGAAAATTTACTCGTTTTATGGAATCATAGAATCACAGAATAGTTTGGGTTGGAAGTGACCTTAAAGATCATTGAGTTCCAACCCCCCTGCTGTGGGCAGGGACAACTTTCTCTAGACCAGGTTGCTTAAAGCCCCGTCCAACCTGGCCTTGAACACCTCCACGACTTCCCTGGGCAACCTGGGCCAGTGTCTCACCACCCTCACAGTAAACATTTTTTTTCCTTAAACCCAATCTACATTTACCCACTTTAAAAACGGTGCCCCTTGCGCTGTCACTACAGCCCCTGGTAAAAACTCTGTGTTTCTTATAAGCGCCTTCATCTGTTAAAAGATCACAATAAGGTCTTCTCAGCACCTTCTCTTCTCCAGGCTGAGCAACCGCAACTCTCTCAGTCTGTCTTCATAGCAGAGGTGCTCCAGTCCTCTGATCGTCTTCATGGCTCTCCTCTGAACATGTCCATGTCTTTTTTGTGCTGGGGGCCCCAGAGCTGGACGCAGTACTTCAGGTGGGGTCTCACCAGATCAGAGGAGAGGGGGTGGATGCGGGCTGCAACCGCACATTGCAGGTTCATGTCCAATTTTTCATCCACCAGTATCCCCAAGTTGTTCTCCACAGGATAGCACTCAATCCATTCACCCCCCAGTTCCACTGTGCTGTTACACTTTGCACAAGGTCTTCTCAATACTGCATAACTGGAGAAAAAAAAATAAATATCTAGAAACAGCAGTCTAATCAAACATTTATTTCTGCCTTAATGCTTCGGAGACAGAAGGCCGCTTATCTTGCTTTTATTTACATTAAGTGTATCAATCTAATTTGTGTAACTCTTAAGAATAAGGCACATTATCATGTTATGTGTTGAGTTTAATTGATCTGTTATCTACTGCCAGAGAGTTAACATAGAGAACCTCAGCAAGGTTCGCAGCAGGGTGTGGAGCAAGACTGTGACCTCCCACATTGGTAACTATTTCTCATGTTGTTTTCAGAGCCTGTACTTCAGCTTTACATTGGCTCTTGCACTTCACAGCTGCAGTTAAGTACTTTGTATAGGTATCAGAATGTGTTTACTGAGCGGCCACAGTTCCTGTGCTAGTCTCATGGCTCCTGAGGGCCCATTTCTACTCTGAAACACAACAACCATTTAATTAATGATTGGTTTGAACACCACTGAGGATAGGTGCTATTTGCAGAAAGAGAATATGCTGGCAATGTATGTATTTTTATTTTTCCGTCAGCTTTCCCTTGTCGTACGGATTAGGTTCTGATTGATTTGCTGAAAAATCAGTCAGGACCTAAAGGTTTAAAGACAGACCGTGGCTGTGGATTAGGTTCTGATTGGTTTGCTGAAAGTCAGAACTGGAAAGTTTATAGGTAGACCAAAGCTGTAATGCAAATTTTGTGGCAGTTCAGGTGTTGATTGGTGCGTGCTTTCGTCGTAGATGGAGCTGGGACACACTGGGGAGTAGTGTGGTAAGCATGGCCATCCCGTGCTGAGACTTCTGACAGATCAGGCCTCAACCCATGAGATTTTGGGATGAGGGTCGATGCGTCCCTCTGAGCAGCTGTGTGTCCTGCATAAACTCTGCATGCGTTAGTGTCTTGCAAGGAGAGAGAAACTATTACGGGTTCCTCTTTTATGTCTGTAACTCCTGCTGTGATAGGCTTTGAGACATCAAGGTAGTAAGAATAGAGTTGTGTGCCTCTGCACACTAGCAAATCTGCGGTGAAGAAGAGCAGCAGATGAGAGTGCTGCGATACTCAGAGACGTGGCAGGCCCTGGGCTTCCAGCACTGGTGGGTATCTCCAGACTCCAGCGCCGCTATTTTGGAGTCTAGGGTTTAGACCCTGGACTGAGACCCTGGCCGGAGCGAGTGTGTGCCAAGGGCTGGGTTGTCCTGGGGCTGCAGCACAGCCCAGAGCAGCAGGGCCGCACACACCGCGGGGGGGAAGGCCTCCAGTCCCCACTCCCTCGGACGGGGCTGCGGTGGGGCCTGTGAGGGGAGCGCGGGCTGCCCGCGGCTGGGCTGGGGGGCACCGGAGGGGGAGAGGAACGGCCGGTGTCCCCAGGGGACAGCCGTGAGCCCTTCTCGGGAAGACGGGCACGGTTTTTTGATCTCTGCGCCGCCAGGGTTTGATCTCCGAAGCCGAAGAGCCCTGGACACCCGCCAGCGCCCGAGGGCGAGCGGCGGCCGGCCTTGTTTTCGAGCAGGGAAAGGCCGGGCGGCCCGCGGGGGCACGGCCCGGGGGGAGCTGGGGGGGGGATAAAAGAGTCCCCCGCTCCCAGAAACTGACCTTCGCACCTCGGTCACACGCACGGCCTCTCCCCCACAAACCCGCCGCTGATTGACCGCGCCAGCCCCGCGGCCGCCTTCACCCTCCGGCCCCGGCCGCCGTGGGGCTCCCGCCGGGAGCAAGGGCAGGCCGCGGCGGGGGGCGGGCGGCCGTGCGGAGCGGAGCGTGCACTGCCCCTGCCCGGCGGGGAAACGGGGGGGTGGAAGGGGCAGCCGGAGGAGGCGGGGAAGAGGAGGCCGGCGCTGGCTTGAGGCAGCGGGGGCGGCTCCCGCCGCGCCGCCGCCCTGATAAAACGAGGCGTCGGGAGGGGGCTGGCGGCGGTGAGAGGGGGCGGCTATGGCGTGGGGCTGCACGCTGTGCCTGGCGCTGG
>NW_015090790.1:376612-434265 GCF_001431845.1 Calidris pugnax | reverse complement strand
GGGCAGGCCGCGGCGGGGGGCGGGCGGCCGTGCGGAGCGGAGCGTGCACTGCCCCTGCCCGGCGGGGAAACGGGGGGGTGGAAGGGGCAGCCGGAGGAGGCGGGGAAGAGGAGGCCGGCGCTGGCTTGAGGCAGCGGGGGCGGCTCCCGCCGCGCCGCCGCCCTGATAAAACGAGGCGTCGGGAGGGGGCTGGCGGCGGTGAGAGGGGGCGGCTATGGCGTGGGGCTGCACGCTGTGCCTGGCGCTGGCGGGAGGCGCCCTCCTGGCGCTGCTGGCCCAGCTGCTGCGCTGGGTGCGGGCCGACGGCGACCTCACGCTGCTGTGGGCCGAGTGGCGGGGGAAGAAGCCAGGTAAAGCTGACCGCTAGGGGAGGGGGGGTGCCGGGACAGGGAGTGGTGTCGCCACGGGGGTGTCTGGGGAGGGGTCCGTGAGGGGAAGGGACGTGGTGGCCTGTGGGGAGGGAAGGAAGGAGGAGAGGGGTTCCCGGGGACGCGGCTGAAGTCGCCTCAGCTCGGCCGAGCCAGTTCTTGGCAGCTGTCCGACGGGCTTATCTGAAGTTCAGTAAAAACAACCCCCAAAGCATAAATTTCCTGCCCTGAACTAGCCGTGTGCACCTCTCCCGCACCAACGCGGCTCTCCAGAAAGGAGCCGCCAGCGGGGCTGTGGTGAGCGCTGGCTCCTTTGGCCCAAAACTGGTTGTTTTGCAGGGTTTCTGGGCAGATGCCTGGCTCTGGCGCAGGGACCCAGGCTGTGAGGGTCAGGGAGGGTGTCGGTGGAAGGAAGAGGAAGGAGACAGGATGCTCTGCGCCTGCAGCCTGGACGGGTTCCTTTGTAGTTGGTTCGGCTGCTCTTTCAGTTTGTTCTGACATTTGCAAGCAGATCTCGGCATCACAGTAGCGGTGAAAGTGTTTAGCATGGTAAACGTTAATATAAATGTTTGGGTTAAATGGGTTTCCTCTCCTGAGAGTTGTGCCCCAAAAGGCACTGGGGAGCGGCGCTCACAGTTGCTGTCTGGGGCTTTGCACCAGTTCTGTGGGAGGTGCTGCTTTTGACACCTGTGGGTACAGAAGTTCAATAAAATGCCTTCAGACGGGGATTTGCAGCTCTTTCTTGTGTCGATCTGACTAGTTCTGCCTACTACTGGACAAAGATCTTTAAAAATCTTAGGTTTTATTCACTCAACAGAGGCTTTTGATCAGAAAAGCCACAACTTTCTGGATATCCCCCCCTCAGCCTTGCCAGCAGTGGGGACTGGGGGCTGCTGCGAGCTGTGCGGGGGGATGAGGTGAAGGTGGGGAGCTCTTCTTTCAGATTGGCTTCTTCCCTTAGCTGGTGAGATGCAAGAAGATGGGGCAAATGATGCTTCGAGCTCGTCCCATGTGAGAAATGAAACTGGATGTTGGGTTGAGATAGGGAGATAGAACTGCATTGAACGAAGGCGGATCAGGAATGTGTGACTGGGGGCAATGGTGGAATAAGGGTTTGAGACCACCATTCTGTAGGGCATGGTGGTGTGGGTGAAGGTCAGTATTAGAAAGGGCTTGAGAGAATAGTAGAATGAACAGGTTGAGACACCTCTCTCTTCTGCTTTCAGTAGAAGCTTGCTGCAAAAGTGCTAGTCCATATAATGGAGAAGAGAATAGAAAAGCATGCACAAGTAATAAAGTACTAAGAAATACTAAACTTAGGTCTGTGTGAGCAAACCGCGTGTAATTCTTAGGATATGCAGCTCAAAGTTTTATAGTAACTCCATCAGGTAGTTCCCTCACTATAAGAAAACCACAAAAAAGCTTTGTGTGTGTACTTTGCAAAGATAATGGACTCAGGGCAGAGAAACAAGGTGAACAGAATTGAAGCTTTGTCCTGAGGGATCTATGTGCAATGCTCATCAAGATGTAGGAGCTCTCAGGCAGACAAAGTGTTACTTGGATGTAGCCTTCAGTTTTATTGCAAGCTTGGAAACCTTTTAACTAGTCCCTAAAAGTTCCCATATAAAGAGCAATGTAGTTATTTTCTGATGTAGTTGTTTCAACATGTGAAGAATCAGGCAGAATTTTGTCAACATGAGCTCCTTTGCTCCACAAAGAAGCGAGCTGTGTTTTGTCCCCGTCTCCCAGCCTCAGTGCTTGCAATTAGCTAAAATATGTAGCTGAAATGGTAGCATTTAAGTGGCATTTTGCTGGTACTTCAGCCATATACATGTGGGATGGTGGTGCCACAGTGCTGATTCTAACTGTTCAGGTAGGAAAACAGAAGGAACAAATGCTAGAAAATATGTTTCTTTAAATATATTCCCCCTTTTCTCTTCCTCCTCACTATATTGTGCATGTAATTTAGCGTGCCTAGGTAAGTAGCATGTGGATCTCATGGGAAAAACCTCTTGATTTTTATTTAAAGCTGTTCTCAGATCTGCCAGTCTTGCAGTCATTATATTATGTTACTGCTTCTACAACTTTATTACAGATGTTGAAGTTCTTGGAGATAAAAATACTTACCAGAAAGCAGACTGATCTTGTGTGTTTCTTTCTCTTTTGCCGTAATTGCGAAGAAGGGCCTTAATATAGGTATGGCTGGTTCCATTTAAATGGTTCAGTTCTACTGGAAGAATTAACTTCTGGATTTTGTCATTGGCAGGTGCTGGATTGCTTCCCATCTCCCAAATATTTGTGTCGCTGGGATACAGGGGTTACTGGGTGCTGGATGGCTTTCCTTGTGTTGTTTCATTAGCTGAGCCACAGTCACTCTAAATATTGTTCTTTTCATAGGCAGTATAGTATTATCAAGCTAAGGAGGATCCTTTTACATATGAAAACCTATGTACCTGAAAGCCTCCTCCTGAATTAAAGCTGGGAATAACAATATGATTCTTTAGGGCCCTGGGGAGAATGTTCTGCTTTAAACCTCCCCTCCCCAAATTTGTTTCATGAATGAAATGAAATGGTAACCTTGTGCTATAGGAGCTATAAAATGTTGGAAAAAACCCTAAATAGGGCTACAAAAGCACTTCTTGGATTACTTGCAGTACTACTTTGTTCAACCTCTCCTTTGTTACGCCTTGTAACACAGTAGTTAATGGTTAGTGATAGTATAAGCTGAATCTGTTTTTCTTTTTTAATTTGTCATGGTTAATTTTTAAACTTATTTCCAGTAACAACAGGACATGTATTCTAGAGGAAGCTGGTGGTTTGGTACTTGTTCTACAACGGCATTTGAGCTAAGGTTTCCATTATGTTAACTCCCAGTAGCTCAGTGCTTGGTAACTATCAGCACTGAGGAATAGGTGGAAAACTTTCCTTATCTCAACTTAACTATTTTGTCCACAGAACAAGATCTGAATAACTGCAGTGAAACTGCCTAAGACAGGTCGGGAACAGGGAAACTAAATGGTAGGAGGCAGCTGATTTCTTTCAGTAGCAAGGGGAGGTGAGTGTGGTAAGCAGGGTTGAAGGTATGTCCGCATGTTCTTTTGTTGTGTAGTGTTTGTCTACACAGGTTTTCTGCCAAAACCCCCCCCCAGTAATAGGAGATGTGTACCCCATGTTTCTTGTGACTAATTCAAGGAGTTATGTATTGGAACAAAACTGGAGGAAGAGAGTGTGAATAAGCTTTATAGACAGCAGCGATTTGGTATAATTATTAATAAATTGGCTATTCCTACAACTTCAGTGACACCTGTTTCCACCTCCCAAGTACATCTCCCCTTTGAAAAGGGGCTGTTGCTGCTTTTGTTACTGTTTTTAAAAGCAAACAAAAAACCCCAGACAACCCAAAGCCACCATGTCTTGGGTTTAGGAGGGATTTTTCTGTGACTAAAATACTATCATAAAAAAAGGCAAATAATACTGACTGCCAGTGCCACAAACTCAAGCTGAGTTCTGCCAGTGAGTCTTGACTACCCTCTGCTTTTGTCGGAAGGGTGGAAGGTTTAGTGCTGGTCTCTTCCTGGGATTTATGTCTTTAAGACTCTGAAAGTAGAAATTTGCAACACAGCATATTATGGAGAGAACCCAGAACTGATTACTGAAGTAAGCAGAAAGTAAAAGCAGCCCCAGCCACTGGGGCTACAGTGAAAAAGAAGTACTTTTGCTAAATTAAGTATGAGTAGGTTTTGGTGAGCTGAAAAATGCTATTCTGGCCTTTTGCAGAATGGAACTGGATTTAAGTCTCAGGAAATGCATTTCACTCTGCTATTTGAATAATACCATGAAGGCTATGTAGGAAAACGTTTAGAAAGGCAAAGCCCAACTAGAACTTAACCTTTCCTTGGATGTTAAGAACAATAAAAAGAATTTCTATAAATATATTAGTTTAGGATATTGTTTACCTGGACTTTAATAAGGCCTTTGATACAGAATCCCACAGGATCCTCCTGGAGAAACTGTCTGCCCATGGGTCAGACTGGAGTAATCTCCGCTGGGTTAAAAACTGGCTGGAGGCTGAGCCCAGAGAGTGATGGTGAATGGAAAGGGTTATTAAGTCTTGGAATGGGCTGCCCAGGGAAGGGCTTGAGGCACCATCCCTGGAGGTTGACATAGTGCTCAGTAACATGGTTTAGTGATGGGTTTTATCAGTTAGGTTGATGGTTGGACTAGATGATCTTAAAGGTTCCTTCCAACCTGGACAATTCTATGATATTGTGAAATTTTTCTTGGTTGTATAGACATTGTTGCAGTACTCTTCTGTACAAAAAAAATAGAAGGAACAGCTCCTGCCAACTTGAGTCAGATTTCCACTAAGACTAATAGTCACTAGGACTAATCTTGAAGAACACCTACAAGTGTTAGGCAATGATACGTTCTGAAAAGTACTCTGCTGTTAGTGGTCGTTCATCCTTTAATCATGTTCTAGAATGAAATAGGTGATTTTTCATCCATCTGTTGTATTTGATGATTTTGGGTATGTGTCTGGAAGGCTAAGCCCTTTCCCAGTACTCGGGGATGACTGCAAACAAGGGGGGGCAGGCGTGGAAGCAGAGGAGTAAAAGGAGCAAGGTGCTGTTATTTTTACTACAGGTTAAAAAAGCATGCCTGGGCAGGAACTATGAGTACATGGGAAATTCACACGTGAGCTTACACCTTGAGAACTCCATGTACTGTGCTGTACTGGCCAACACAGGAATTGACCTGCATCAGATACAAAACAAGGTGGATGAACACCCACTTGGTGTGTTCTGATTCGGTGTCTTCGTTCAGAGAAGTATCTTCTGTCGGTGGTTACTTAAGAACATTTTTTGAGGTAGAACATTATTGGGAAAGGTTTGCTTTGGCTTTTGTTTGGATTTGCAGTACAGTAACTGTTTGCTGTCCTTTCCAAGAATTCTCTTCTCCCTTTTCCTCTGAAGCTCTCTTTGATGAGGTTAGTGGAAATGCTGTATGTAGATGGCTTGCAGAAAAGCAATCAAATTTCTTCCATCAGGTAGATAATCAGTGTTTATTCAGATTAGCCTTGGAACAAAGTTCAAGTGACAACAGAACAGCTATGAACAATTTCGCAACTGCACGTGACCAAAAAATAAAGAAGTCAGGATTTTGTAATAGCTCCCAAAAATGAGCATCTTTTTTAAAAACAATATCACGTTATACCCCTGCAGGGACTTAAATGTTTATCCTAACATTGGCAATGTGTGATCTGCTGTCTTGATTCTTTTGATAGAAGATGAACTGCGTGGCAAGGTTGTCTGGGTGACAGGAGCTTCAAGTGGAATTGGAGAAGAATTGGCTTACCAGCTGTCAAAGATAGGAGCCTTGCTTGCCATCTCAGCAAGAAGAGAGGATGAACTGGAAAGAGTGAAAAAGAAATGCCTTCGTAAGTACAACTTGCTACTTCGTGTGAGCAGTTCTACTCTTGCTGCGATGGAGTTGCCACAGAATACTAATCCACATATCACAGGAATAAATTTCATGAGGAAAGTAAACTTTATACAGAGCTTCACTGTACCTTCGAAACTCTTTGTGAGTGAGAAGCCTTTGTATAGACTTGCATAATGAGTTCCTTCATAAGCCAGTGTTACTTAAGAGAAGTAAGTTATCGTTTGCATTATCAATTGCAAGTTGTCTTGTAAGTGTTGTAGTTTTGGCCAGATTGGCCAATCAGAATGAGACACCCCTCCTCCCCCCTTCTCTGTCCAAGGAGAGGAGGTAGAGATTTGCGAGTTTAGAAAAAAACTGAACTACTTTAATGAAAATATTAATAAATAATAATTAAAAAAATGTATATAGTATATGCAAAACCATATCAAGCTCCCAGGATGACGATCACGTCACCAGCAGGCACAGGGAAAAGTCCCAGACTGGACTCAGTGATGGACAGGAATTGGATTCCGGATCTGGAGTCAGGAATGCTCAGATCGGGATCAAAGGCAAATGAACAGACAGGGTCCTCCTCGGACATCAGCCATTGAAGAGAGAGAGTTGACCCTTGGATCCCTCAGCTTTTATACTGAGTGTTATGCAGATGGGATGGAATACCCTGTTGGTCAGGCTTGGGTCATCTGTCCTGTCTGCTCTTCCCCAGTGGTGCGACTCCTCTATGCTTTTCTGCTTCCAACCCTCCAACAGGGCAAATAACAAAACAACACGTGGTCATGAACCTGATCTTCTCTTACAGTGGGAGGGACTTCACTGGAATGGTGGGACAGTCTTAGCTGCAGTATACACTAGATTTAAAGTCTTCTGTAGTTGCAACACTTCTGTGTTGCAATTGTATGCTACTTTAACTATAGGTCAGATAAGTAGGATGGAAGCTCTTCAGTAATAGTTACTCTGTATTTTCTATAGGCAGCCTAAGTAGTGAAAGAAAGTAATTTGGCCCACTTCCCTCTTATCCTTCCTTTCAAGTCTATGTAAACCCAGATTTCCACCCCTTCCCTTGATTTTCATGTGTGCTAGCCCCCTCTTAACGGCCCTGTGCTATACTCTCTCCAGCTTATCAGTAATTTTCTTGAACTAGGGGGTCCAAAATTGGACACAGTACTCCAGATGGAGAGTGTTGTGTAGATGCACTTAGAAATCACTTCCCTCAGTCTGCTCCTGCTAGAGCAACCCATTAGCATTTGTAATTGCAACAGGTAATTGCTAACTTGTGTTCAACTTGCTGTTGTCCTTCTATCAGGACCTCAGCTCTTGTTTGGAGAGCTGATACCTAGCCATTTGGATGTTGGCCTGCAGCACTGCATAGCATAATCTTGTCCCAGGTGTGAAATTTTGCATTTGGCTTTGTTGAACTTAATGAGTTTTGTCAGACCATCCTTACAGCTTGTTAAGATGCCTCTCTGAACAGCAGTCCTACTCTCCAGCATAGCAACTGCTCTTTTGAACTTGATGTTAACTGAAAATCTGCAGAAAACCTGTGTTTTGTCCCATCGTCTTGGGTCACTAATGAAGGTAGTAAAATATACTGCTTATGGAGGAATACCACTTAATAACTGTCCACTAGTTGGACTTTGGTCGATTGCTGTTCTTCAGGCCCAGTGACCCAGCCTGTTCTTCACACGCGTTGTAATCCACTCATCTAGACCCCTCATATTTCCCCAGTATAGCTTCAAGGACTCTGGAAAGCAGCACAATATAGCCAAAGTAAACAATGCCACTGCTTTCCCCTTGTCCACAGACCCAGTCATCTTCTCACAAAAAGCAAATAAGTTGGTCAGGGAGTATATGTTCATGGTAAATCTGTGCTGGCTCTTCCCAGTCACCTTCTTGGCCTTCATGTACATGGAAATTGCTTTCAGGAGGAATTGCCACATAATTTTCACAAGGACTGAAGTTAGGCCATGTGACATCTAGTTTTCTCCAGTTACTGGGGTGCTACTCCACTTACCAAGTACCTTCCAAACATGGGTGACATTAGTCAGCTCTTGTAACTCTTGGGTGTATATACTGCCCTCCTTAGATGTGCAGTTTGTCTCTAACTTGCTCTTCCTCTGACATTGTTAGTATTTCTTTCCCCCAGAGTCTAGCCTCAAGAGTGTGGGAGACCTGAGAGGAGACCTTGCCAGTGAAAACTAAGGCAATGAAGTCAGTGTTTTTCTGTGCCCTTTGTCGCTTCACCGTCTCTACCCAGCAATGAGCTCACTCTGTCTTTGGTCTTCCTTTTGTTGGTGCTGTACGTATGAAGCTCATGTTGCCTTTCACATTCCTCACCAGTTTCCACTCCATCTGGGCACTGATCTGCCTGATTCAGTCCTTGCATGCTTGGGCACTGGGTCCATGTGCTTCCTGGGTGGCTTGTCCCTGCTTCCACCTGCATGTATTTTGCAGTTGAGTTGAAGAGTGTTCTGTACGGTTGGAGCTAATGGGCTTTAACATGCCTGCTGTAGATGCTATGCACAGCAGCAGCTTAAGTAGATAATTTGCGTATTAATGCCAGAAACAAGCACGTATATAATGTGCAAAAGTTAGAGACACCACCCTATGATACATGTTTATGCATTCTCACTGCTTAAAAGCTGAAGGAGAGAGAAGGAAAAGTACCATAAAAGGTATGGTCATACCTGTTGGGTCATGCATATGCCAACTCAACACTTCATTGCACTTCTGCAGGAGGGAGAAAAAACAACTTGTATAACTTACATGGTTCCTGCAAGTGGCTTCTGTGTTTCCCCCCACCACTCTGCAACATGAGCTGAATTCAGCAGTAATGTTGGGGGCTGTGTTCTCTCAAAAGCCCTAAAAGGAGAAAAAAAAAAAAGTAGATAGGGATGAAAAGGGTGGTGTTTCTTGGTTTGACAAAGCTCAAGTGTGATTTAAATATGGATAGGTCAAATGAATGACAGAGAATCCATCATTTAGAGAATTATACGGTAATTGAGTTTGGAATGGGCCTCAGGAGGTCGTGTTGTCCAACCTCTGCTAAAAGTTCATGTTCTGTTAAGAGCATTATACAAAATAGAAACAAAAGATGTAAGAGGAAATGCTGAAGAGCTGGAAAATAAAGGGTCTATGCTGAGTAGTAGTGTTTATCATGTTACAAGAATTGGATTAACATATATTGAAAAGAATTGTTGATCTGAAATCCTTGATGGGATCCTGTGGGAAGGAGGTGTACACTTGATGACTTCAAATAATATTTTTAATGACATTATTTATGCAGCTGTCTTTCAAGAAAACCCAAGTTGTCTCTGAATGATTGTAACCATGTTCTAGTGAAAAAGTAACTAGAACTTAACAAAATATCATCAGGGAAGAGACAGCCTATGATTGCTTGATAGGAAAATGTCAGTCAGAAGACCTGCTGCTTGGTGGTTGGTCAGTTTCATCCCAACCAGAAGCCATGCATTGTAAAGCTGCTATGCAAGGAGACTTTAAAGGACCTCCAGAAGATGCTGCTCACTAGAAGTACACAGTTTCACAGCTGTATGAAAGTGGCCTTTGCTCTGGGTAGGCTGAACTTTGAGCACTCAGGTTCAGATATGTTGCTTCCAAAAGCTGGAGGCCATGTGTAATTAGCTTTGCAACTGGACACACTTCACTAAAGGATGCTAACTATCATTTATTAGCGTTTCTATAAAATGATGAAATCTTAAACTAAGGTCTTCCACTTGGGAGCAAATGTTTTTCTGGGTTATTGTAATTGTTCCCTTAAAAACATCAGTTTGGTAGTGGCCAAAAAGGAGGTGAAGTATTAGGAGTTGTTGTGTCTAAAGAAGTTTATACAGAAGAAGTTTTGAAAAAGGGTAACAAGAATGCTTGAAAGTTTTGTGAAAGCTGTGTAGGAGGTGTGACTAGAGGAAGGATTCCTCGCAACAGAAAAGAAGTGAAGAGGCTGATAGAGGTGTACGGTCTGAGTACTTTGGGGGAGGGTGGAAATCAGACTGGGCTGCTGGTTGCTCTAAAACGAGAACTAGGCTTCTGCTTTGATGTTTCCTGAAGCCAAAAGTTTCTTACATCATATAAAAGAGCGCTTCCTTCCTTATCAGCAGTTTGCTTCTCTTCCTCTGATTTTTTTTCTTTGCCCCCCCATGTAGCTTTCTTGGCTGGGTTGACTGTGTGGGCTTGTTAATCCGTGGCAGAAACACTCCACACCCCAGTAAGCTTCAACTGTGCAAGTCTGCTTGAGAGATCATGAGGCTGATGTGTGTCTCTGAAAGGGTAGTTTGAACTTCATGGATTATTTTTTTTTTTTGCTGTCTTTCTGGAAGAAACAGAGAGAAAAATGCACATGAAAGTGTCAGAGGGAGCAATAAATGGAAGTACTGGTGGCTTTAAACCAGACAGTTGGGTTTATTGTAGCAGTAACCTAAATGCTAGTGACCTTTGAACAGAGGCAACTTAGAGATTTAAGTAACCTCCGTAGATGTACATCACTGTAAAGACAAAGTTCAATCTTACCTGTATATGCAAGAAATAGTAATTAAAAAATCAGAGCCATGGGCCCTCTAAAGAGGGCAGCTGGTTAGAGGGGAGCAGCTACGCTTAGTTATGGCTAGGAATCAATTTAGAAAAACAAATAGCACTATCAAACTAATAAATAAAGTAAAAATACCATGTTATATGTAATTTAAAAAAAAAAATTGAAGATTTTCTTTTTGTGGGTCATCTGCCCCAAAACCTCAGGGTAACAAATCACTGCTCAAGAAATACTTTCTGTGGAAAAGGTCAGTTGTTCTGAAGAGACACTGGTAGAAACCCTCAGCATGAAGGCTTGAGCTGGAGGACAGCTGACTTTTATTTCAGGAGATGGATATATTAATGCTATCAGTTAAACAAAAACTCTTTCCATCTACCTCCTCCAATAATCTAGCTTCTCTACACTTTGCCTCACAGCTACTCATGTATATACACTGTGTTTTGGGTCTAAATTGTACGAGTCCTATTGTCAAGAATAAACACGTTTAACCAGTTAACATAGGAGCAAAGTGTCAAGGCTGCCCATATGCTCCGCTTCTGAATGGCTCAGTGAAAAATTTTGGTGTAAAATAATTCTGTCGTATATTAATCCCAACTACTGCAATTTATTTGAAGAACTGAATTGTCTATATTGTTTAATATAGACAATTAATTACATAGGTTTAATACAGTCAAGCTTTTCACAAGCAAAAACACAATCATGAGAAAGAAGGATTTGGTAGGAACTGATTAAAAATGGAGATGAAAATGAAAACAGCAAACATCTTATTTGGAACTTGTTGTTATGGTTTCTTGGTGTCTTTTAAGTGAAAATGTGGAGTTTAAAAGCACATTTCATTGGTTCCCATTCACTTTATTGTTGTTTTTAGAGATTAGCAACTTGAGTGAAAAAGATATCCTTGTTCTGCGTCTTGACTTGACTGATAGAAGCTCTCATGAAGCTGCAACCAACAGTGTTCTTAAACATTTTGGCAAGGTAAGGTGTGCTTCTGGAGTTAAAAATTCTTTTTCTTCTCTAGCTCCTATCCTCGCACTTATGTTTACGTTTCATTTTTATTTTGTTGTATGGTAAATTCACCAGTATCTGCATCTTGCTTAAGTTTCAGTATTAAACATGCCAGAAAGCATCTAGGTTCTCCTTCCTTCTGTTCTTTGCTTCTGGGTTTCAGCAGGCTTTGCAGAGACGTAGCACTGAACAAATAATCACTGGTCACTAAGAAGAACTAAAAGTTTACTTGCTTGATGTCACTAAATTTCTGGACTATCTGGAAAAATCCTCAGCTGTATATTTAGGGCTCAAAATTGTGTATGAAAGTCAGAACCTTTATTTTGTAGTTTTAGTAATGCATGTAATTTGGCTACAATATGGGACAAACCTGGACAGCAGGCACAATTTCCTTGTTTTCCTTGTTTTGTGCATAGTTTTCTTGATTGCGTATTCAGAGTACGGAGTTAAGAGAGTAGCAGTCAGATCCAACCAGTACTAAGTACAACTTGCAAAACTTCAAGCTAGGCCTTTAGTCCACTGGTATTTTGATTTCTCAGTGAAATTCTTGGTCCAAAGTTTGTTTCTTGTGTTCTTTACTCTAGTTCTTTTCTGGTTTTGCACAAAACGTATTTTCCAAGGTCACCTTGAAGGACCTGAGTGTTAAGTGTTATTTGCTACAGTGCAGTCAGGTTGAAAAATGTTGTGTGGAAAACAACTTTGCAGCTGCCACTGTTCCTGTACTAGGAGTTAGAACGTTTTTTTGGCGTCAAACAGTGTGTTCGTGTTTTGTTGACTCAGCTCAAAATGAGCCAGCCATCAATTCAAAGTGGAATATAGTGGAACTAGTGAACCTAGTGAAACTTCTTCAGCAGCTGATACGTCTCACTTGTGTATGTCAGAGACAACACCAGAGGGAAGAGAATAGCCAGTTAACAGGTGCCTGGGGAAGTGCAACTATTAAAGGAAATGTGTTATATTAATATGTCGTTGTGTCTTTCCTGAGATTGATGTTTTGGTCAACAATGGTGGACGCTCCCAACGCTCGCTGTTCGTGGATACAAACCTGGATGTCTACAGTGCCATAATGGAACTCAACTACCTGGGTACAATCTCTTTAACAAAACATGTCCTGAATCACATGATCCAAAGGAAAAAAGGCAAGATCGTTACTGTAAGCAGTGTGATGGGTATCATGGGAGCTCCTCTTGCCTCTGGCTACTGTGCCAGTAAGCATGCTCTGCAGGTAAGTTGAATTGTGTGAGATTTAGCTTCATGGTGTAGCAGACCCACATCAGTTAATGATGTAGCAGAGGACTTTATTCTGTACAGAAAACACAAATCTCCTCTGAAGTTGCACACGGAATATGTAACTTTCTCAGGTTTTGTAAGTCCTTTAAAATTAATTTTCTCTGAAGTGTGAGATGTCTCAGCTCTCAGCCTAGATTTATTTTCCTGACTGAAATTCAAATACCATCTTAGTTGGGCCTAACCACTATGTAATTAAATTACAATGTGAAATACAAGACCTTAGCTTCTGACCTTCAGATGAAGGAATACCTAAATCAGAGGACTATTCTGTTGCATGTAGAAGCCCTAATGTTCTTAGCTTAATTCAGTTATGGAGGAAAAGTCACTGGTGAGAGTTTTAAAACTACAGGAGTTTTGTAGGACAGCAAAGTGAGAACAGTGTGTGATAAAGCAGACTACTTGGAGAAATGAGAATTCCTCATCTAGCTGGGAACATCGGAATGAATCTTCCCAACAGTTCTGAATCTTGCTGTGGTGTGAAGAATTGACAGCTCGTAGTGTCTTAGGAAGGTATCTTCTGCAAAACACTTAACTTTCAGTATTGCTTGTGAAGAGTTTTTGAAAGTAGTCTCATTTGTGTAGAAAAACATAAGAGGAGCTCAGAAAAGTATTGGGGGAAAAAAATGAGGAATCATTTGTTTAACTAGTAAAATTATTTAGATATATTTGTCTTTCACCACTCTTTGACTTCTGCGAAGGTACATGTTGATCTCAGTACAATAAACATCAGCTGTGCTCAGTGATTTTAAAAAACTGACACCATCTTACTCCCTGCTAGATTTAAGCACATAAACAGAGTAAAGAGCTTTGCTTAAGCTATGGGATCAGTATTTTTTTGACAATTTGGCTAAAACCAACAAAAAT
Source organism: Calidris pugnax (assembly GCF_001431845.1). Taxonomy (NCBI): domain Eukaryota; kingdom Metazoa; phylum Chordata; class Aves; order Charadriiformes; family Scolopacidae; genus Calidris; species Calidris pugnax. The sequence continues at coordinate 420,759 of NW_015090790.1, read as the reverse complement.
GTAACAAGTGGCTGACACTGCAAAGCCACTAGACGCTTGACAGAAGCAGAAGATGTAGAAGATGGTGACAGGTCTCTGCTGATAACGTTTTCAGTTAGTGATGAGGGGAGATCTATGCCCTTCGTTTGAGTGGTAGCGATGAAATTGCCCGTTAGAGTCCAGCTTTTGGTTTAAGTCTAGTAGATATAAATTAGAATGCAATGAGCAGAAGCATGGATTCCCTTTGTGCTCCTTTATTAAGTGTTCTTTCAGTTGAATTATCTCTTGGGTGTGGTGTGCCTGGTCTAAGCACGGCTGATTAGTTGCAGAGTACAAGGAGTTCACGTCTTGCTTTAAAATTCTCAGGACTCTGAATCTCATGTTAAGATCAAGAACATGGAAGAAGCTTTAATGAGAGAGCTTATTTTTAATTAATACAGAAATGTTAATAAACTAACTGAACTGCATATATTTTTGTTAGATTCCACCTTTGCTCAATACCCAGGCCAGACTCCAAACCTCCTTTCTTGTTTATTTCACAGTAGTTCTGCAAATACTAATTGCAAGTGGTAAAACATGTGATTTGCAATACAGATTTTGGACAGACTTGGTCTGAGAGTCTCCTGTCAGTCTGGAATTATGACTAGATGTTAGCTTGAAACCCTAAAAAACTAGAAAAGCTTTTTTTTGAAATATCAAACTCCACCAGTACAGTTCAGGTAAAGGAATACCGTAGGAATGGCAGTCCTCTTCAGATAGCCCAGGAGCCCATCTCTGACAATGACTGAAAAGAAATGACTAGAGAGGGGGTAGGGGAAAAATAAGATGAAGCCAAAGTGACGTTTTTCTTGTGTTTTCCAAGCATGTATCAACCTTTGTTCTAAGATCTTCATGAAATGAAGACTGGATTTTGGCCACCAATCATTAAATACGTGTGCCTGTCTGACATGAATTCATCTGTTATGGTTTGGGTTGTTTTTTTTTAATTCATGCCTTGGAGCCTAACGCAGTTGACACCGTTAATGCTACAGTCGTAATCATGCCTTTTTTGAAAAAGTCCCTCCTTTTGTTCTGTTACTGTTTTTTTGGGGCTTTTTTTGTTTTTAATGATTTTTTTTTAAATGGCAGTTGGAGGAGGAAGGAATTCTGCTAAGAATTTAAACTTTTTTCTTGAAACAACCACACTTGGATTCATGCCAACTGGAATTCTTCATAACAATGTTCTACTGATGAGATTACCCTTTATTTCAGTTCTGGGAGTGCTGTAAGAGCATGAGTCAAGTCCACGGGAGTCTGCATCTGACTTACAGTTTCTCTCCTAGTGTGATGATGCTCATGGACATCACGTGCCATTCATTGAGTTGTAATTCATATAATTGGTGGTATGTGGAGTGGATCAGAAATGGTGGCCTTCAAAGTGTTCCTTAATCAGGAACCTGTATAATAAGCACATGGATTGCACTGAACAGCAACCACTACTGTCTTTGTTTAGTCTCTGGTCAGTAGGGGCATTTCTAAATGTTTCCGTCATAGTAGAAGGCAGTTCAGTCTTGCCTTCTTCAGCATCTTCTAGGATTTGGTCACTGAGCTGGAAAACCCCAGAAATGGCTTAAAGCAGTTCTTGTTCACCAGACCCTTTGTCTGCATGTAAGAGCTGGGCTTGGGGGAAACGCTCAGATTCTTCCCCTTGCACTTGAGTTCTCCTTTGAGACTGTTCCTAAATCTGGGTCTGCTCCTGCCTGAATTTAAAGAAAAGAGAGCACTTTATTTTCTTGCCTGGAGAAGAGAAGGCTCTGGGGAGACCTCATATCAGTCTTCCAATATCCAAAGGGAGCTACAGGAGAGATGGGGAGGGACTCTTTGTCAGGGAGTGCAGTGACAGGACAAGGGGTAATGGTTTTAATATTGGAAGAGGGAAGATTTAGATTAGATACCAGGAAGAAATTCTTTGCTGTGAGGGTGGTGAGACACTGGAACAGGTTGCCCAGAGAAGTTGTGGCTGCCCCATCCCTGGAGGGGTTCAAGGCCAGGCTGGATGGGGCTTTGAGCAACCCCTCACCACAGGAAGGACATTGAGGTGCTGGAGCTTTAATGAGAGAGCTTATTTTTAATTAATACAGAAATGTTAATAAACTAACTGAACTGCATATATTTTTGTTAGATTCCACCTTTGCTCAATACCCAGGCCAGACTCCAAACCTCCTTTCTTGTTTATTTCACAGTAGTTCTGCAAATACTAATTGCAAGTGTTAAAACATGTGATTTGCAATATAGATTTTGGACAGACTTGGTCTGAGAGTCTCCTGTCAGTCTGGAATTATGACTAGATGTTAGCTTGAAACCCTAAAAAACTAGAAAAGCTTTTTTTTGAAATATCAAACTCCACCAGTACAGTTCAGGTAAAGGAATACCGTAGGAATGGCAGTCCTCTTCAGATAGCCCAGGAGCCCATCTCTGACAATGACTGAAAAGAAATGACTAGAGAGGGGGTAGGGGAAAAATAAGATGAAGCCAAAGTGACGTTTTTCTTGTGTTTTCCAAGCATGTATCAACCTTTGTTCTAAGATCTTCATGAAATGAAGACTGGATTTTGGCCACCAATCATTAAATACGTGTGCCTGTCTGACATGAATTCATCTGTTATGGTTTGGGTTGTTTTTTTTTAATTCATGCCTTGGAGCCTAACGCAGTTGACACCGTTAATGCTACAGTCGTAATCATGCCTTTTTTGAAAAAGTCCCTCCTTTTGTTCTGTTACTGTTTTTTTGGGGCTTTTTTTGTTTTTAATGATTTTTTTTTAAATGGCAGTTGGAGGAGGAAGGAATTCTGCTAAGAATTTAAACTTTTTTCTTGAAACAACCACACTTGGATTCATGCCAACTGGAATTCTTCATAACAATGTTCTACTGATGAGATTACCCTTTATTTCAGTTCTGGGAGTGCTGTAAGAGCATGAGTCAAGTCCACGGGAGTCTGCATCTGACTTACAGTTTCTCTCCTAGTGTGATGATGCTCATGGACATCACGTGCCATTCATTGAGTTGTAATTCATATAATTGGTGGTATGTGGAGTGGATCAGAAATGGTGGCCTTCAAAGTGTTCCTTAATCAGGAACCTGTATAATAAGCACATGGATTGCACTGAACAACAACCACTACTGTCTTTGTTTAGTCTCTGGTCAGTAGGGGCATTTCTAAATGTTTCCGTCATAGTAGAAGGCAGTTCAGTCTTGCCTTCTTCAGCATCTTCTAGGATTTGGTCACTGAGCTGGAAAACCCCAGAAATGGCTTAGAGCAGTTCTTGTTCACCAGACCCTTTGTCTGCATGTAAGAGCTGGGCTTGGGGGAAACGCTCAGATTCTTCCCCTTGCACTTGAGTTCTCCTTTGAGACTGTTCCTAAATCTGGGTCTGCTCCTGCCTGAATTTAAAGAAAAGAGAGCACTTTATTTTCTTGCCTGGAGAAGAGAAGGCTCCGGGGAGACCTCATATCAGTCTTCCAATATCCAAAGGGAGCTACAGGAGAGATGGGGAGGGACTCTTTGTCAGGGAGTGCAGTGACAGGACAAGGGGTAATGGTTTTAATATTGGAAGAGGGAAGATTTAGATTAGATACCAGGAAGAAATTCTTTGCTGTGAGGGTGGTGAGACACTGGAACAGGTTGCCCAGAGAAGTTGTGGCTGCCCCATCCCTGGAGGGGTTCAAGGCCAGGCTGGATGGGGCTTTGAGCAACCCCTCACCACAGGAAGGACATTGAGGTGCTGGAACGTGTCCAGAGGAGAGCCACCAAGCTGGGGAGGGGTCTGGAGAACAAGTCCTATGAGGAGAGGCTGAGGGAACTGGGCATGTTTAGCTTGGAGAAGAGGAGGCTGAGGGGAGACCTCCTTGCCCTCTCCAACTCCCGGAAAGGAGGGTGTAGAGAGGTGGGGGTTGGCCTCTTCTCCCAAGGGAATAATGACAGGAGCAGAGGAAATGGTCTGAAGTTGGGGCAGGGGAGGTTTAGATGAGATCTTAGGAAGAATGACTTTCCTGAGAGGGTGGTCAGGCACTGGAAAGCCCTGCCCAGGGAGGTGGTGGAGTCACCATCCCTGGAGGTATATGGATGTGGCACTTCAGGGCATGCTCTAGTGCCTGAGATTGTAGGGGGTTGTTTTGTGTGTGTGGTTGGACTCAGTGATCTCAGAGGTCCTGTCCAACCATGACAATTCTGTGATCTAGGGGAGGGCCCAGGTTCTTAATCCAAAACAGCTGGGTGGTTGGCAAATCTGAGATCCTTTCCCATGCGTCCAGAAGCAGACTTCTGGGCATATAAGTGTCTTTATGTTAGAACTTACTCCTCCAGAAATTACACATCTCCTCCAGAAACTACATGTCTCTGTGAAGATCCAATACTAGATATGGGACCTGCAAGTGCTTATAACTTGAAATACGTGGTCAGCTTTTTTACAGAACATAGCTGTGAAGCATGTATGCAAATCTATAAACTGGAATTAGTCACCAGCAATTGGGACGGTGAGGCTGAGGCTCCAGTGGGAGCTAACGATGGGCAGTACCCCCAGTAACGAGGCCCCCAAGTGCTCTGTCGGTGGGACTTGTCCTCAGTAGAGGGGCAGCAAAACCTGGCTGTTGTTTAGAGAAATTACTGTATGTTTGAGAAGTCAAGGATAGATTCTTCAGTGATGTATATATATCAATGATGTGTATAATTGCAGGTAAAATTCTAGATTAGCCAGCGAACACAAAAAGCCAAAAAAAGCAGTAGTAGTTGCTTTTAGTGGAATACTGCTATTTTTATGGTATAAAGAAAATATGTAGTCTGTTAAGCCTTGCTACAAGCAGAAATATGGCAAAGGAAAGTTACATTATGGTAATCTTTTCTTCTAGGGTTTTTTTAATTCTCTTCGGACTGAACTGACTGACTACCCTGGGATAAGTATTATCAACATATGTCCAGGACCTGTGCAGTCTCAGATCATACAAAACGTCTTTACGGAGAATCTGGCAAAGGTAAGGACTCAATTCCGTTGGGAGAAACTCACCTTTTGCTGCAGGCCCCGTTATTCTTTCGTGGCTTTCTTTTCTTTTTCTCCTTGTAGCAGCGCAAGTCAACTTCCTCTTCTTACTAAGGAATGCTTTGATTGGTGCAGAACTATGTATAGTCTTGTAATTCTTTGTGGTATCAAGTCCATACCAAATGAAAATGAAAATGAAATTTGAGAGTCGCTGTGCCTTCTCTCTTCCAACACGTACAATCCAAGCCCAGTAAAATTTACTGTACGGCCACCCTGCTGCAGTTTTAGGGGAAAAGCCAGGGTTTTCTGGACACGGTTCTGCACGCAGAGTAGCATCCTTTCTGCACAGGTAGCTTTGTGTTTGCCCCCGTCGCGGTGCCTCCCCGTTGGGCTGACCCCGTTGCTGGCAGAGCTGCTGGAGTCAGCTGCCGGGCGGCGCGCGCCCCGCTGGTGGGGATTGCTCAAGGGGAAAAAGCAAAACCTCAGAACTGCACTGTTGCCTTTAACAAAGGCTGTCTAACAGAGCAGCTGGCTAAAATTGCTACTGTCATGCATCAAAATGTCATCTGTCCTAAATTCCATCAGTTTAAAGCTTAGGATAACCCAGCAGTGGGAGCCGGGGGGGATAATCTCCCGTTTTTAAATTGAATTCTGAAAGGAATTCTGGCTTGCAAAACTTCATACTTCTGTGAAAGAAAAGATGTACTTTTTGAGCAGTCTGGAATGCTTGCAAAACACATTCCTCAGATTTCAGCGTGGCAAAAGGAGGAGGACTGAATCTAGAGCAGAATTGCTTTTGCTTTGAGAAATAGCAGGGACTGACGGAGCGGTCTGTTACTGCTGGAGTGAGGTGCACATAAACTCACGGGGCTGGGGCTTGTGGTCACCGAGCGATGTGTGTGGACAGGATGACAAGGAGGACATGGCTGCCACTGAAGAAGCCTGTTGCTTTTCTCTTGTTGGAGGTGGCTGCCCCCAGAGGAGAGCTGGCAGGAATGGTTAAGTTGATGGGGAACGTGGCCTCATCTACTAACTTGCAGCATATAACGGGCTGGGCAGCTGGGGAGGAGAAAATTCCTGTTTCTCAGAGGCCTCAGCTGCAGAATGGGTAACTTGTCCTGATACCTCTATTTCACAATAACGTAGAAGCCGTGCTGAAGCAGGATGGATTTAGGGGTCCATTTTTTTTAACCTTCCTTGACCCTTCAATGGAGGCATTAATTAAAAGACTGCTTTATTTAAGCATTGGTGGTAAAGGAAGGTGGTAAGTGTTCCCACACCAAAGACACAAAGTGTCTCCACAACCAAAGTGTTCTCCACAACCAAAGGAGGTTGTGGAGTCCCCTTCTTTGGACATCTTCAAGACCTGCCTTGATGCAGTCCTGAGTGACATGCTCTGACAAGCTCTAGGCAATCCTGCTTCAGCAGGGGAGTTGGACTAGATGATCTCTATGGTTCCTTCCAACTCTAAAAAAAAAAATCAGTGAAATTCAGTGAAAGACTGAGCATAGTGGGGGATGGGGTCCCCAGCCCCAGTCTCTGCTGCACTGGCTGGTCATCCCACTTATCTCCCCACAGTGGAGAAACTGGGAGGAGTACCTCTGTGGCACGGAGCGTGACCCTTCCTGTCCCTCAAAGAGAAGTCCATTTCTGATCCCTCCTGTCTCTCTCTCCCCTCCAGTCCATAGAGAACAGCGGTGACCAGTCCCACAAGATGCCAACCGACCGCTGTGTCCGGCTCACCCTGGTGAGCACAGCCAACGACCTGAAGGAAGCCTGGATCAGTGACCACCCCTACCTGGCTGTTTGCTACCTCTGGCAGTACGCGCCCACCTGGGCTTGGTGGCTGATGAACAGAATGGGCAAGAGGAGGATACAGAACTTCAAGAGCGGAGTGGTAAGTTTATTCCTCTCTCCTCCTGCTGCCAGACTCTTTAGCCACAATAATGTTGGGAATGGGGTTTTGGATCCCTGGCTTTTTTCTCTCCTCACTTCCCTGGCAGCTGGTGCCAGGTCAGGCTCCAGCGCCTGGTTGTCTAGGATGGCTGCAGCCTGTTTTTTCTGTTTAATATATGCACCTGTATATTCTGGTGCAGAATTTGGTACAGGCAATGCTCTTCGCAGTCTCTTCTAAGCTGTGACCTGAAAGCTCTTTGGAAAGGCAGGTAAGCTTTATGGAACAAACCAATTAACCGGCCATTTTCATTAGAGATCCTGCCCACTTCCCAGGTCAGAGAGAGAGGAGCACGTGATAGGAAACTTGGGCTTGGGAAATTAAAATCACTTCAGTCTTTTACTGTGAGGGTGGCAGTGAGGAGGAGGAGGAAGGTCAGTGCTGAGGGTGATGGAACAGCAAGAGCGATGAGAATTATTACAAACATTTAACGGTTCTTAGGGACAGGATGACACATTTTGCAAAATAATCTCTTTCTTGACTGCTGGAGCTCAATATTTAATATTAAATTTAATTTAACTTATTGGTGATCCAGGATATAAAACTACAGACAAATCTTGGAAGCAGGTTTCTAAAAATATTTCAAAGCAGCTCTGAAATATAGAGATACTGAATCATTGGGAGGAAGAAGCCAGCCCCAGCTGGGGTAGCAGATAGAAGGAAGGTGCACAGAAGGACAGCATGAATCTTGTGCTGTCGGGGTGTCCTCTCAACCCCGGCCATCTCAGCAGGGCAGAATTCCTGGGCAGCTGCTCTGGGGGAAGAATAAAAAGCTCCCCACCTTGCCAGACATCGGGAAGGACCGTGTGTGGTTTGCAGAGCTGTAGTTGGACTCTAGAGGTCTTGAGCTCCATAAATGAGCCATTGTAGATAGCTGAGCTAGTGTAAATTGTTTCATTAAGACTTGAAAACGTCTCTCTTGGTTGTGTCTAGTTTTTATATCGGAGACGTGATCTGAGCAGCTCCTGGGGTGCGTTAAGCAATGCCACTGTCTGGCAGGGGCTTCACCCACGTTTCCATCCCTGAAGGCAGGAGTGCAGCGCAGCGATCTGTTGGTGCAACTCTGCTTGGTAGATGGTGCTTTTCCTTCTGGGTTTTTGCTGAACTTGGTGCAAAAAAAAAAAACATGTAAAAGTACTCCAAAAGCAGGAAATGCAAAAATAAGGGAAGCACCTGCAGCTTAAAGCTTCTTACTCCCACACTGTAAGGGCCCGCTGTCACAAACTGTGTCAAGCGGAGTAACACCGTGGGTGGAGGACTTAAGTAAGGGGAGGAAATACCAATTTTATGTGTTCTCACTCCAGGACGCTGATGCCTCTTACTCAAGAAAGAAGAAGTAAAGACAAACGTGTACAAAATCCTGCTTGTGCTAAGACTGAGAATTTTTTTTCATATTACGTGACTGCAAGCAAAAGCTTTTTTTATCTGTTGTGCCTTTGTCGTCATGTAACTCGACAAATCTATCAAGCTGTATACACATTTGACTAAATAAAAATCTCTTTTAAGCAAACCTGTTTCGTGTCAGACTCCCAGGGGCGGAATCGTTAAGCTTCCAAGAACTGAGACAGAAGAGGCCAGGCAGCATTATTTTGTTTTTCTGCTGCTATGACACTGGCAAACACTTAGCAAGCAGGCTAAGAGTCATATACCCAGAGGATCCTGTTTCCCTCACTCTTTTTCATTACTAACGGACCTTCAACACGAAGACCCCAAGTAGAAGCTTGTGATGTAAAAGGCAAGGAGGTACAGCCTGTGGTTGAAGCATTCCTTTGCGAAAAGATTATATTTCTTCTTTGCTGGAGGGGTGGTCTGAGAGCAAAATACATCATGTGTATTTAGAGCTAAATCCTTTAACTTCTGGCACAACTTAGTCTTTAGGTCCCTCGGCACCACGGCTGAGTTCTCAGTCTTCTGGTTGTTTTGTAAAGTCTGAGACAGGCAGAGCATGTCAAAGCCGTGGGGAGGGGAGAGGGCGATGGTGGAAGTGTAACCCCTGTGGTTGGCAGCTCCAAATCTCTAGAGCATCAAGGGGAGAGGAACAGGGAGAGTTCCTGTAGCAGAAGAGCCTGTAGCTGTGAGGGGGGACGTGCTATTAATGAGAAATCTAACTCTGCAGCAGATCACTCCCAGCCAAAACACCAGAGCTGGTGTTGGAGCTGCCTGGGGGCAGCTGTTGCAGGACAGGCAAGTCAAGCATGAAACAGAGGCTGAGTTCCCAGTTTGGTGGGACACGGGCCCTGCTGCACGGAGCAGAGGCCAGGTGCAGCAATGCAGGTGTTCCTGGTACCGGGCAGGAACAGCCCCAAGGAACCAGGGATTGATCTTACAGGTTAGGGGTGGACCTGCTGGAGGCAACTTCTGAAGAGAAAAATCTAGGGGTCCTGGTAGACAGCAAAATGACAATGAGCAAGCAGTGTGCTCTTGTGGCCAGGAAGGCCAACGGAATCCTGGGCTGCCTAGGGAAAAGTGTGGCCAGCAGGTCAAGGGAGGTCATTCTCCCTCTCTACTCTGCACTGGTGAGGCCACAGCTGGAATGCTGCGTCCAGTTCTGGGCTCCCCGGTTCAAGAGAGACAGGGAACTGCTGGAGAGAGTCCAGCGTAGGGTAACAAAGATGATTCAAGGATTGGAGCATCTCCGTTACGAAGAAAGACTGAGAGAGCTGGGACTCTTTAGTCTGGAGAAGAGAAGGCTGAGAGGAGACCTTATTAATGCTTCCAAGGATCTAAAGGGTGGGTTGAAGGAGGAGGGAGCCAGACTCTTTTCAGTGGTTCCCAGTGACAGGACGAGGGGCAACGGGCACAAGTTGGAACATAGGAGGTTCCACTCAAATATGAGGAAAAACTTCTTCACAGTGAGGGTGGCAGAGCCCTGGAAGAGGCTGCCCAGGGAGGGTGTGGAGTCCCCTTCTCTGGAGATTTTCAAGACCCGCCTGGATGCCGTCCTGAGTGACATGCTCTGACAAGCTCTAGGCAATCCTGCTTCAGCGGGGGAGTTGGACTAGATGATCTCTATGGTGCCTTCCAACTCTAAAATTCAGTGAAATTACCATCTCACTGACTCCCAATTCAACCATTAGCTAAAAGTACCTCTGTGGTGGTTACTCGTCTGTACTTACAAGGCTGGTGACCTTCTTCCTGTTGACAAAGGCCTCAGTAACACTGGGACGTGCCTCAGGCCACACATGGTCCAGGTAAGAAAAATTCTTACTTATATCATTGAGTGATAATAAATTTATAAATTATTGAACACTTCCAGCCATAACAAGGAGTAAGTCAAGAGTCATGTTTTTAACGTGACATTTAAGAAATATGGTAAATACTGTCTGGAAAAAAAAAACCCACACCAAACTTGACCAAGGATGATGAATGTCGTGTCTCACGCCGTTCTGGAAGAACGGAGGGTTCCTTTGACTCGCTAACGCTCCAGTTCTTGGATTGTGGTTGTGAAATGTGCTAAAAGGGCAGCAGTGAGTCTGCATGAGACTGCAGCAGCTCCCAATCCAGCCCACACGCAGGTGATGGTCACAGGATGCTTCAGTTTCCATCCCCTGACGCACAGCAGATATGGCAGTACGGGTGCAGCAGGTAACGAGTAAGGGGCTGCAGGAGGCAGGGCCTGGGACAGCAGGCAGAGGATGGAGCGGCGGGGATCTCTGCTGGGATGGTACCAGCGATGCTTTTCCAGAAGGCTTGATGGCTGAGGGAGAGAACCAGAGGAAAGGGAGAGAAAAACCATCCCAGCTCTCTTCAGCTTTTCTCAACTGGTTTATTCAATTTACAGAAAAAATAGGAGGAGGGCAGAAATTATAATCATCTTCAAATAAAAGACTGCTTCTGCAAAAAAGGTAAGTAAATTTCCTGTGATGGTACAGAAAACAAGTAGTAAAAGGCTTACAATGGGGCAGGGAGGTTTAATTAGATGTAGGGAAAAATCCAAACTTTCCAACTGCTGTAAGAACAGCAAAGAAGGGAACTAGCTGACGAGTTCATGATACTCCTGGTATGGAAAGTTTTTAATCAGATTAAACATTTGCCAGGAATAGTTCCTTTGGAGATGGAGCCGATGTAGGTGCTCTCTAAAAGCTCCTTCTGGACCAGCTTCATCACTCTCTTTGCTGGCACAATTCATGGCCAAGCCAGGTGACTTTAGGTTATTGGCAGTTTCTCATCTATGCTCCTGCACCCCCAACAGTCACCTCCTAAAGCTGCTTCCATCGATGTTCTGTGTGAATTCCATCCTGCACATGAAGGTGTTGTACCACAGGCTCTGACAGGTGTTTCCTTTCCACATCTGAATTCCACTCCACCATTTGCCTATTTTTTTTTTTAAGATCCTTTCTGGTCACCAATCAAAAGAAATGGCCAACAGCCAAGTAATAAACATGCTCCAAAATGTACAACACTGGGTGTTCTAAGCTAGTACAGAGCAGAGCTGATTTAAATCTATTCTACAGGTTGAAAAAGACAATTCCCTACCCCCTGCTTGGCACAGGCCAGCAGCGACCGCCCTGGAGCTACTGATCTACAGGGAAAACACATTTACCTGCTAAGGCAAGCAGTAACCAACAGGATAAACAAGCCACTGGAGAGATGACCCAGAGCCCTCTTCAAGGACCTGTAACACTGCAAACCAACCTTAAAATTCTGTTCTGACCTCTGGTGTGGCTTAAAAAAACAAATAATAAATTAATTCTTGCACAGACAGCTGGATTCTGGCTCCCTGTCATCAGGCTCTCGCTGTATTTGTGGAAGACTGGTTAGTGATGTGGATGTAGATTGCAAAAAAATCCACATATATTTTTAGATATAAAAAAATACATGGATATTGGAAGGAGGAAATGAAATTAAGCCATTTGGACTTAAATTCCTTCTCTCCCCTAATTGCACGTCTGCTTTCACCAGTAGGTCACGCAGGTGTTTAATGTGTCAGAATGCAGAATTTTATATAAATTCTCTTTGCTCCCAAAACAAGTATTCAGAATACAGAATTTTATATAAATTCTCTCTGCTCCCAAAACAAGTACTTTGGTAAAAATCATCCCTTACAACTTACTTTGTTAAAGCAGAGCTGATAACTTACTACAACTAAGAAAGATCAGCTAAAGTCTTACATTTTAACAAATGCCGAAATTGAAGTCAGTCAAATATAAAATGGCCAGAATAATAATAATAATAAAAAAATCATATAAATAGCTGTATGTACACTTTGGTTACCAACTCTGTGGTTCACGGTACTACAGTGAGCTGTAACCTGACTGTCAGTGCAAGTCACCTGTCCAACTATTAAAAAGAACAAAAAATATATATATAAAAAAATCAGAACACACCAAAAATAGTTAATGATCGGAATGATGCTGCTCTTCTCTAAACTGGAGAAGAGAATTTCAGCACCTCCTGGCTCGTCAGCCGCACGGGCAACGGTGTCTCACGTGTTCCAGCAACAAGAAACTGGTTCAAAACTTCCTGCCTGCTGAAGGTTCTGGGCGGCACCATTTCCATGCACATTCCATCCGCTGGCTTGGCCCTGCCACCCAACGCCCTTTGGGGAGTAAAACCTAATTTACAGTGCACAGATGTAGCAATGAACATTTGCTTCCCCGCATGCAGATGGAAAATACAAAATAATAATTAAAAAGGGCTAGAGCAGAGGCAGATGCAGCAGTTCGGAAGAATAGATGGGGTAGCCAAGGGGTGGGTCTGCAGCCTGCACGGTGAGGTTGCGCAGCAGGACGGGGTGTGCCTGGATGCTGTACCGCTCCTCGTCGTCGTTGGTGGCGTACAGCAGCTCCCAGGACAGATTGGCCCACTGACCTCGGACGGCTTCGTCGTTAAGTTTTCCCACTTGTACTAACAACTCCTGAAGAGTGAGGACTCGCCCGGTGTAAATTCCCTTTAAGAGAAAAACGGATCAAAACGTTCAGTACGTTCTCCAAGCATTTTGGTTAAAAAGCACTAAATCAAGCAGCGAAGCTCCATACTATGAGTATCGGCCCTTTAAAAATGGCAAAGTGTGTGAACTAGTCTCCTTGGTTCAAATCTTCCATCCAGGAAGGAGTCAGGAAATCCTGCTGCATCCAAAGAACCACGTGGTGTGACTTTCAACAACAGTGGTGCCAACTCCTGTCTGGTGCAAGCAAACCCTGGTTGCACAGCCTTCAGGTTTTAGAACACAATTAAAAAGAAGAAAAAAACCCCCAGACAGTGGAAATGAAAAGCAAACTTTGACCTTGCTTACTAGTCATTTGTCTTCTTACCATGTTTGGGTCATGCCCCAGTGAAAAAAGGTATGGCTTTTCCTGAAGAACTGCTTGCTGCCACTCAAGATCCGATACCAGCCCGATGTACCAGTCGTTTTCATATTCTTCCAGATAGTTAACCAGCTCTTTGAAGTTCTCAACTGGACCCAGGCTTGCTTTGTCAACCATAAGTTTAAAAGTGTATCTGAAAGGCACAGAGCCGTACAGTAAGTAGGACAAAAGACGGGAGGAAAAAAGCCTCTTCAGGCTAGAAAAGGCAGAGAGGCCCCATCAGATGTTATCAAGCACTACCAACTTTGGAAGTTACTGCTTGTCAGCTGAGGCGCTAGAAGTGAGTATGGGGATGCTTTTAGCTCAATCAGATGTAAAACACATTAGCTTAAACATCCTTCATTCACCTCAAACGCTGTTACCCTGTTACTGCTGCCTGATAATGGAAAGTGCCAAACATCTCACTTCATCGCAGTTCTCTTAGTTTATGGGGACAATGAAAATGGGTGGGTTTCACCCCACTTATCACAGCAGATTTCCAGTGTTGGAGGCAGCTGCTTTGAGGAAGGGAAGAAGGAAGGAACCTCCAAATCACAGCCTTCACTGCCTGGGGTTACAGGCAATATTTATGGAGGAAGAAGCTAAAAATATATTTAAATGATATGGTTTTAACACGAACTACTCTTAGAGAAGTGATACTTACTTTCGAAGCACAGGGTTCTTTATATAATTTTTATGATAGGAGGGAATATTTTTCCTTTACCTGAAGGCTTTCAGTGCAAGCTGGAAGAGCTCCGGTTTGCCGGTTAGCCAGTCCAAACCAACAGACCATGGGATGCCACCAGTGTAGGCTCTGAACACGTGGCTCGGGGCAGGCACGGTGTTATCCAGTCCAAACAGACCAAAACAACACGACAGTACTCCATGGACATATAAGTCTTTCAAAGCTTTGTCTTTCATAAGGTCTTCAAGTAAATTGAAAGGCTTTTCTTTCAGATGAAAAAAGTCCAGCTGACTCAAAATGAAGTGGTACCATTCTTCTGGAAACCTCTGCCTCATTTCATTGACTTTGGATGTAGGCACCGGGGCTGTTCTCCATTCTTCAGGGATGCTCAACAGCTCTGAGTAAGAGCAACTAAATGTAACCTGAGGTAAAACTTCTTCCTGTTTCCCTTTGTCTACAACAGGAAGGCCAAGCACAACAGCCCTGTATAACTTATCTTCTGGTGACATCTCTTGTGGGATGTCTTGGCTCTGTGTGTCTACAGATCCTGGAATAGACAGATGTACTCTTGGTGTAGTTCCCCACTGCCCAGGTTCTTTTCTGTCTTTCGTTCTGGTTTCAAGATCAAAAATGTCACTATCATCAGTCCAGTCCTCGATTGTATCAACGCTAAAACTATCTTCTTCCCTCAGAGGCCTGGATCTTTCTACCACACTGCTATGCTGATTTTCTGGAAATGATCCTTTTTTGTTCTTGTCGGCACTGCCCAGGCTTTCCCAGGTTTTTGATTTTTTATAACAATACTGGACAAGCATCCATACAAGCACTTTAATGAAATCATCTTTCAAATGCTTTAAATTCTCATGAGAGTCAATTATTCCAGATAACACATTTCTGGCATCAGAATACAGCCGTACGGGTAGAACAGTACAAGGAGTCAAAATGTGTCCAAAATGGTGATTAGGAGAGAGAATCTTTGTCTGCTCCTGATGCTTGAAGGCCATTTCAAAAATTTCATCAACTCTGTGAGCTTCAGCAGCATGACAGGATGTTTCCTGCAATTCTAGCCCCTAAAGCATAAATGAAAACTATTTGGTTTTACTCTTCCCCAGTACATCGCCTCCAATGACAGCAAGCTGTTTTCTCCCAACAGAATTTTTCTGAACAAATAAAGATACATTCCATTATCAATATTTCCACAACTCAACCTACAAATCTAACTAGAAATAATAGCAAAGCACTCACCGCAATATTAGACACAGATCTGTGTCTTAAAAAATAAATCTTTGCCTCACAATGTCACAATCTAGATGATAAAAAATTTCACATCTGCTAAGCACGTCAGTGGCAAGATTAGTTAATATAGCAATAACACTCATCTTAAGAAAAATGACCATAACATCAGGTAAATGAGTTACATTGTTGAAATAGTATACAGAAAAATGTTTGCACGATATCCAAACAATAAAGTCAGCCATCAGCAGTTACCTTAATGTTAACACCGCAGTATGTGAAGCCCTTCTCTAGCACCAGAATCCACATCAGCCTGTCCTGCAAACGGCACAAGTAATGGGATCCAGGGAGAGAGAGACCTGGGCAAGAAAAAAAAAAAAAGAAAACTAGGGTATTACTGGGGCATTACTGTGATGAAAACCTGAGGAATTCAACTGCAAACACAACATATGTCTGCATCTGCATCGGAAATCGGTTAAAACTGACTAAATAGTACCCTACAATCTTAAAGGAACTAGCTGCAAAGCTAGATCTTGAAATTGTAGTGGTATCTTTGAAAAAGCTGTGGAAAACCGGGAAACCCTCACCGAAATGCAGGACTACAACAGTCATACTGGACCAGAATGAAGCAACCCCACGTTCAATTCCTGCTGCAGACATGACACTCACGATAAAGACCATCTTTGGCTGCGTTTCCAAGTGCACGGTTTCCACTGATGTCACCTGGAGATCCAAAGTTCTTATGACTGCTGAGTACATTAAAGAATTGTCATCTAGCACACAAGTACCTTCATGCCCCTATTTGCTGTGGAGTACGAAGGTTATTTGTTATGGGAGAAATAAAAGTGTAACTTAACAGGATTTGTTGCCTACACTGCCAGTTCCTAAATTGACTTGTCTGTGTTCCAGAATGATTAGAAAACATCCCTTAGGATGCGAATTCCGGAGCTTAAATGATTCTGCTCAGATGTCAGCTTACCAATGACATCATATCCCACCCATTCTACAGACACATTGAGGCAGAGAGATAAAGATCCACATTTTCAAGAGCACCTGCTCAACTTTAAAAGATTTGTGAATCAGTATCAGACACGTTGAACACTAACAGCAGATAGACTACAGATGATTTTTACTGTATCTGAAATACCTCTGTGTGTGTGTATAACAGAACTGATCCCACTGCCTTAAGTTTGACATCACCAAAAATACAGCCACACAAAACAAACTGGGATTTGAAAATTTAAGTCCTGAACAACTTCAGATCACACAAAGTACTCAAAGTACTCAAAAAATCTCACAATCTGACTGTCACTGTAAAAAATACACTTATGTCCAAAAAAGGTCCCTTTTCTCTCTCTTACCTATTTCAACGAAAAGTGCAACATCAAGCTTCCTAGCGACTGGTGGTTTTACTGTATTTCTTTTAAGTTACAGCCTACTGGCAACTTCTTCTGTACAATGGTGCTGTTCTTAAGCATGACATTTGCTGCCAGTTTATGACCTGCTTCTGCTCTCACTCACATCCAAGTGATCGCTCACTTGCACAGAGTTTTAGCTTTAGAATATTGTAAAATGAAAGCAGTGAAACCAACCATTAAGCTGTAGTTAAAATTTAAGCAACCTTTTCTATCCCACTGAGCTAATGAAGTGCATTTTCTTGCTAACATTTTGCAAAGATTTTAATTCTTTTCTAGCTAGCTACTAAAACTTCTTTACATCAAAAAAGTACGGTTTTAAATTAAAACACACACACACAAAGTGGTACCTCTTCATTTTTAACTCATCTGAGAACACCACATTTTTTTCTTGCTTGAAGACATTAATTCATAGGTTTTCATATTAAAGAGACTTTTTCTCCCTCTCAAGACTAGTGTTTAAATTATTTAGTCTGAGGCATACATGCCTCCGCAGTCATGATGGCAATGGGGAAATACATATCTACATCTATAATATGTATAGATAGAAAATAGATAGATATAACAGATAGAAATATATTGATATTATCTATATAAAAATATATCTATTATATATAAAACACATACATAAGCTGATGCAGTAGGCAAACTGAAGTGTCTCTCCTCTTTAGAGGAAAAAAGATTCCTAGTTTTGTTTTTTTTAATAAAAAACCACACCAGTAGTAAAACTGCAGGAAATGTTTCCTAGTAAGGCACGTGCACACAGGCTTCAGAAAAGTGTGACTAAGATTAACTTCCACGGTCTTCAAATATTAGTTCTAGTCATTTTCCAAGAGGTTTGTGTAAATATTTGCTTTTTGTCTAAGGGCAACAATCCTTTGATGATTTAGGTTACACAAAGAGTGTTTCTCAAGAAAACAAGCTTGCAATTTTAACAGTTATTCTGTCTCCAGGTGGGAAAGAGACTGTGCATTTCTTCACCTCTGTTTATATCATTCCGTGAAATACCCATCATGATGTCTTTCACAGGCCTTAAGACCAGAAGTCCTGTTACAACCCTACCCTAACAAGATATGACATTAAGTCTTATCAACTCGTTCTGTTCTCAACTGTTTACTGCTAGTTAGGCTACACCGTGGATTTTACAAACATCCAGTCCATATTCATGATAGTCAAATTAGCAATGATCATAGAATCACAGAATCGTTCAGGTTGGAAGAGACCCTTGGGATCATTGAGTCCAACCATCTACCCTACTCTACAAAGCCCTCCCCTACACCATATCCCTCAGTACCCCATCTAAACGTCCCTTAAACACAGCCAGGGATGGTGACTCAACCACCTCCCTGGGCAGCCTATTCCAATGCCTGACCACTCTCTCTGTGAAAAATTCCTTCCTAATATTCAGTCTAAATCCTGAGTAATGGGATTGATGCAGAGAAAAGACACATACGTACACAGCCACGAAGAACAGCCTGATACACTTCCTTATCTCTACTGTTAAGAGAACTCCTCAATTTATTGCCTACAATTAGGTTCAGTATAAAAAGATTAGGACTGATCCTGTTTTCATCACCATTTAGTTTCTCCTTATTTCAAAGATAACACACCACAATTATTGTCTTACAGGAACGTAACAAGTAGAGGTGTACAAGAAGGATAAAAATAATCACTTTTTCCTCAACTGAACAATCTCTGAATGTCAGATTTAACCTACGCCACGAAACGTGGTTTAAATCAGATGCTACGATTCTCCTGTTATCGAGCAAAATCACGTTTCCTAAATACATTTTAGCTAGGTTGCTGCCAGCACACCTACCTAAGCTACCAGCTGCCAGTGCAGACTGCAGAGCCACAGCCAGACTCGGAACCATCTGCTGGTAGTAGACGGTGTCGGAGCAAACACAGGCTGTAGCTCCCACGGGTCCTGGCCAGCTCCGGATAGGTCTGGGAAACCCGATCAGAAACACCGGTAGCGTGAAGAGCGGCAGCAGGGGAGAAGAAAGGAGAGCAGAGATGGTGATGAAGGTCAGCAGGATTGGGAAGAAAACGACGTTGAGTGTGATTAAGGTGCCGGTCGATTTGCGACGTTGTTTTTTCTCTGTCCACGATGTCAAAAGAAGAGCTACGGCAAACTGCAGCTTTGAGACAAACTGGAGCAGTCGATCCCGTAGGATACCGACCTGCAAGACACGTGGAAACAGCGAGTTTGTTTGTATCGTGTATCATGCCATGTTCATCACTGCCAAACCTGCCTCATCTACAATTCTAAGAAAATGAGGCGTGATTATCACTGACTGGTGTTAGAATGCAAACCTTAGCACAGTTTTTAGCCTCTGACTGCTAGGTCCTGAACTCTGTAATTCTCTAATACGGGAGGGCAAGGAAACAAAGACTTTAAGTGGCAACTATCTGCTTAAATTTACAATATGACAATTACCAGCAGGAGTCTGATTCCTGTATCGAGGCTCTTGTTCCACCAGAGTTCTGGGTTTAACACCACCATTTGTGTTATTGACACAACCACAATGTCCAGGAGGGCATTTTCTGTATTCTGCCAGACCTAAAATAGAGGTATGTTAGACATACATTTGAAAATGTATTTATCTATCTCTGCTTTTGTGACCTGGAATATTTCTTCCCAGGCACCTTAATACTTAAATCATGTAGAAGAGAATTTCTTAGGCCAAAATATTTAAAATCCACATTACCATCCTATATATTCTTGTGAATCCAATGCAAACAGACACAGAATGAAGATTTTGGAGTGAACGGTCTAGTGACAGGAATGCTATCATAGCAAACGGAGACACTGTAATTGAAATAAAAGAAATAATTGATTTTCTTTCAAAAACGTAATTAAAATCCACAGAGGTAAGCAGTCTTATTGCATAATGGAAATCTTGGCATAAAGAGAACTCTTCCTTTCATTATTACAAACTCCTCTTTGTATTACACTTCCAGGATATCAAACAGCATATTTGTACTAATAGCCCAAGATGGCAAACATTTACGTTGATGCTTAGCTGTAATTTGCTATTACTTTTTCTGGTGTTTGCTTTTCCCCAGCAGAATGGGAACATTCAAATAAGTAAAAATAAACATGGGAATAGCACTCATTAATCCATTTCCCCAAACTGGTGCTTCTTTATGAAATTAAATAATTTACATCAAATTTTGGTTCCCCAAAAGTAGATACATTTTCCCTAACCTACCACAAAGGAGACTGTTCCCTTTACTAGCAAGTTGTACGAACCAAGTATTTAGTCAACTTGAAGACTCTCAACTCACTTTTGTTTCTGAGTACCTTTTAAAAAAAAAAAAAAAATCTAAGAGGTCCATTTTTTCAAAAGTAAGTACTGATGTAGAGCTAAAATCCTTTAAAAGGCCTTGCTTTCTGAACTGGACTTTTAAAAAGCTCAACTTTTAGGTTTACCCCTAAAAGAAGACATAAATAAAATCACTAATCACTTTCAGATATTCTGAACCAGCAATTTTGACCTCGATGCACAATTTAGCACAACATCAACAAATATTTCCATCAACTTGTTTTTTCTTAGTTCATTCATAGAACCTTGCACATACAGTAATTCTAGCGTTGTTTCAATCTTGCCACAAGCATCATCTAACAAACAACAGACAGTGCGTATTCCTACCTAGTGTTAGTAAAATCCTCCTGACAACACCAACTTTCATTAGCCTTCTTTGCTTCTCCATGAACACAGTCACAGTCCTGACATCCTTTGGATAAAAGGGGTTTCGGAAGACTCCAAACAAGTACACTCTCTGAATCTCTCTAAGAATCCACATAATTATAAGTAATATGATCAGAACGTAACTCGCTATGGCCTGAGGACTGGCTTTGGAAAATGATGAAAAGCCTGCGAATTGATGAAGCAGGCTAGCTTCTATGAGAGCAAACATCAAAACAGTCAAATAAAAAATAAATTCCCTCCACCCAAAATGCATTCTAAGACCTCTGTGCGTATTTTTAGATTTGCTGGAGGCTAAATGGCTGATCATGGTGTGTTTGAAGGCAAACCCAATCTCGCTTAGGTTAAGACTCAGTATGAACCCAAATCCAGTCATGAAGAGGATCACACCGAGAGTGCTGGGAATGAAATACGATGCTAGTGCTGTTCCAGCAGAAATGAGAAACATTACTAACAACCTGTGAAGGAGAAAATAAAAAAGATTTGCTTGAAAAGAAAAAGGTTATAAACAATATTGATATATTTTACAATTATATAAACAACATTTACTTTGTGTTACTTGACATAGGTGAACCTCCTAGTCCAAACTCCAACAGCTGTTCCATTCCCCATAGAAAAAGTGCGTCAAGCGGGGGCAGAATTCCCACTGCCCATAAGAACGGCAGAAAAGGAAATATGATGTGCAAAATCTGGTTTATCTGTTCTAGAATGGGTGTGTTGACAGCAAACCTGGATAAAAGAAGAAATGCATTTGAATTCTGTGAAAGAAAAGATAACTGCTGTGGGGGAAGACTTTTCTTTTTTAATTACTACAGCAAATCCAGAAGTATAAACATAACATATTTTATCTTCAAAGTCTCAAAGAGTGCCTCTTAAAAGGAAAAATAAGGACATAAATGTATGCTTGGGGCAGTAATACAGTAATGAGAACATCAGAACGCAGGATAATTTTTCATTCAAAAGATCTGAAGCCTTCAGATTACACAGATGAGTCAAGTGATGCAAGAATCCTCATTGTTTTGAGACTGTTGTGATAATACACTCAAGAAATACTTGTGCAAAACCAAAAGGTCCAGATCTCAATCGTTTAACAAGAAAAGGTAAGCATTTTTTCAAAATCACAAAAGCAAAAACTTATCCAAGTCCAAGACCCAAGATGTAAGCATTAACACTGAAAGAACTGGCACGTTGCCTGTACACTATACATAAAAACTATCTTTATGAATACAAAGTGTCATCTTCTACATAAAAGTATTAAAATTTTCTTGTAAGAATTCAGAGGTCATTATTAGGAATCTGCATAAATTCTAAGTGATATATAGTTCAATAGCTAGCTAATTAACTTAAAGGTGGACTGCTAAGATATTTGGGTTCTCTCTATTTCTTAATAAATAAATAAGTAAGCCTCAAAGGAATTTTGTCAGGACTTTAAAGAACATCTGAATTTTCTCCTCAGGAAATTAGATAAAAGAATTTGGGATCCAAGACCATGTGTCTACTTCTCATATCATAATTGAAGAGGCAACCCAAATCATTAACAAAGACATCTCCAAGCGCAAAACTAGTAAAATCAAACATGCTTTTTAAAAAATGCATTTGAAGTACCCCAACCATAAAATATGTACATGTAACAAAGTGATATAAATATCACCTGACAGGGAGAAAGAATGCATAAAGTAAACCTAAAAGCATCTTGCTTTAAGGATTCTACAAATACTTTAGCTAAGACATTATTCTGAAAAGTGGAAATATAGAAGTCTCCTATTTGTAGACTGATATAGTTCTTTTGTATTACAAAAGCATTTAAAAATCCAAGTTCAAAATCCATATAATAAAGATACACCAACGCTCACATTTGCTTATTCATACATGCAAACCAAATTAATTGTGCTTTTTCTGCACGCAACTTATAACCCTCTGCAATCACTTTGCAAAGATTAAATCAGAAAATATTCCAGGGTGAAATCAGGATATAAATCCAGTACTCCTGAAATGTGCAGTGTTCAGATCTATGATTCCAGGTCAGGAACATGTTTTTTTTCCCAAAAACATACTCTCTAAAAAAGGACGTTGATGCAAATGCTTTTGTACAAAAATACTGAAATTGAAACTAAATGATAGTTTTAGCTGTCCCTTACTTAGAAATCTCTTCCTAATTTACGTAGAATGCTATAAAAATTTAAAAACAACAGCACAGAGCATTTTTACCATATACTCTTCTATCTTCTTCCTTTGTACTTTCTACAGTTGATTAAAATCTCAAAATAATTCTCATTAAAAACATATAGAATAACCATTACTTTAATGAGCTAAATGCTGTATTATGTTTACCTGTGTGCAAGATCCACTGTAATAAAGACAAAAATGTAGAAAGGTCTCATCAGAGCTGTGATTTCGTAAGTATCCAGTGCTTGGAATGTAGCTGTTTCGGTAGCTGTATTTATGATTAACGAATATTCGCCTATACATATAGTCACCCATCCAAACACAAAGATCATAACAGTTCCTCCAATGCTGCTATACAGCAAGGTTATTCTGTTTGGCAGCAAATACCAAGTTCCCAACCCACACAATACCCCTGCCAGAAGGGAGTGAAATACAGTGTTGATCATATACTTCTTGCCAGGAATAATAAATTTTACTGTCTCTGAACCTACACAGCTGGAAAATTCAAACTCATCTTCATCTGTGAGGGTATTCTGAATTTGCATTCTTTCTATTGTCACTGTTTTCTGTTTTGCATATAGGTTTGTCAGCTGAAGAATAAGTGCAGTAACAAACATCAGTCCTCCTGAGAGTGCTGCGGTATAGTAGTCTTTCATAACTCCTAACTGGTACAAAAGTGTTCCTACTCCTCCCAAAACCCATGGCATCAAGAAAAGGATAATCTGATTCACATATATGTAAGGAGGGGCACAATAGCCTAATTTAAACCGGGGACCTCCCAGCACAGTCTGTGGAAAGCGCTTCAAGAAGAACTCCTGTTTGTAATCATTCAGCAGAGGCACATCTGGACCCATTCTTATTACTCAGGAATGCTGGATGAATATCATTTTTCCTGTAAGAGAACGGAAAGAAAGAAGGAAACATTATTGAATCTGGAACTCAGAACTTATCCAGGGAATTCTTTGGTCCTGTCTTCATGTACTAACTTACAGTGGAATTCTGACATGTTAGCATTACCAGATATCATCCTAAAGCACCAAAAGAATCTGCTAGAAACTAGTAAACACCTAAAGAAACTATTAAACAAACACTTAAAATGGAAAAAACATTATTTATTTTAAAATAAAAAATATGTTCACAATCTGAAGCTTTAGGCAACAAAAAACCCACATACAATCGGATCTTGGGAGATAAAACCAACTCATCTCCACACTAAAACACTTTCCTAAAACTGATTTCCCCCCCCATACAGTCCGATTACAATCACATCTTGCCACAGACCTCTAATTCTAATTAATCCTATTAAGGATCTCCATATACAAACAGAAGAGTCAGCGGTTTCACTGAGTAGCCACATAAGTGCAAGGATACAGTCACACCAAGGTCCCTGTAAAAAGCAAAGCCTTAGTTATGAAATAAACTAAGTGTAAAAAAGAAATTAAAATAAATCAGTAGAAATGTTAAAAATTGTTTTCCACATCAGCATTTTTACTGTCCTGCACAGCCTAGTTGCAGAACAGAATCTCACTGTACTAAGCACTACACAAGACATTAAACAAACAGTTTACTTCTGCTTCCTAAAACATATAAAATAAAAAATAAACACAATACTTGTGAGTTGTAGCAGAGTCGGCATATGCTCTTGTCTGTCAATGGAGAAAGCTGAAAAAAGGAAAAAAAGATACCTGTAAACATTTACAATGAATCATCAAATAGAAATCAGATATGAATACTCATTTAGAGATGATCGGGCATTAAAAGTAATGCCTTTATGAAGGTAACTATGATACTCAAATATAATTTTATGCTACTAGAATGCATAAATGACAGTTAGAAATGCTCAAGCTAAGAAATAGGATAAAACAGCACAAAAATGCAGTGCTAAAGCACTTCATTAATAATAATTCTAAAAAAGAGATGCTGGTGTGCATTAGGAGTTGCACAAGTACTGAATTCCTGACTTTCTTCTGCTGGTCCTGTATAATCTGATGACTTGCTATCAGCCATCATTATGGATATATTAAAAACGAAACACTTGGCTGCTGCGGAGTTTCCCCACTACTGGGATTCTGTCTTTATACAACACTAAATGCTTTTAGGCACTTCTGAGAACAGTTTACTCCTTAGCAAACATTTATCAGTCACTTGGCTGTAGGTAGATA
Organism: Calidris pugnax; assembly: GCF_001431845.1. Classification (NCBI taxonomy): domain Eukaryota; kingdom Metazoa; phylum Chordata; class Aves; order Charadriiformes; family Scolopacidae; genus Calidris; species Calidris pugnax. The sequence continues at coordinate 396,154 of NW_015090790.1, read as the reverse complement.
CTAGTCATCACAGGACGAGGTTAGAAAGAGTGCAAATGGTAGAGATTAAAGGCCACTCATACGCATTAGCTCAACTTGAAATTTTTATTTGAGGTCCATGTAGTCAACATGCTCCACAAGGAAAAGCAGGACCCCACAGGCTCTGTTAACTACTCTCCATGCAGGCTGTTGAATGACTTTTTTTTTTTCCAAATTGGAATTTTTACACATAGAATACTATGGAATATTGAAACTATAGAGGTCTTTTGGTCATTTTATTTTAAGTCATAGAAAGTTTCTTAAGGGAAGGGAAAGGCAACTGTCAGTCTTAATGGAAAAGACATGTTGACAATGGAGAGGGGAATTCATTGCAGTCGGCTCAGGAATTTGAAAATGCAACAGAGACACACCCAACTAAAACCCAATTTCAAACGTAATTAAAAAATAAATAGATATATCACAATTCACCCAATGTCTTTTAGAAAAAGAAACACTGTTTAGGGGGCTACATTGGCATGAAACTAAGTTGCTGTGAAAGTTACACACAGTAGAAGATTCTTATACAATTTTAAAAGACCCGTGGAACCAAAAGGTGCATTGTTTTGGGGTAGCTGTGGTTTTCTGCACTAAGAAGGGCTATTTTTGTTTCAAGTTCAAGTCTACACTTGTGTTTGTCAGTTTACATTGCTAACAAAACATTCCTCTTAGAGTTTCTGTGTAAACAATAGACACCTTTGTGTGAGAAAAAAAAATATCTACATATATAAACAGTACACTTCAACTTGGCTACACTTCAAAACAAGCCATAAAAAGATGCAAATTTATAAATAAATGAAAATCCTAAGATGGAAGCTCACGAACTATGGAAACGATACCCTCCACGATCCTCCTGGCTTCCAAATAGCCAGGTAAGGACTTCACAGAGGCAGGCACGCGTGTCTCGTTATTTCTGTGCAAAGCTCTAGCAACAAGAGTCCCGACACCAGCGAGCATTACAGGACCTGGCTTCGATACACATTCCTAACATACAGGCCTGGCCCGACTTTGACAATTTGCCTGGTTACCCAAACAATCCACACCACAACAGTTTGTCATCGCCAGCAGGGATCCGCGCGACTTCGACACTATCATAACAAGGATGGTAAAAGGACTTTACCACCCTAAGGTCATTTAATACGTGCCCCCCCGCCGCAATAGTCTACGTCCTTGTTACAAAAAGGAATTAAGCAAATCTTGCTCAAATTCAGGAGAAATTAACAGGAGGGAATGAATTTTTGTCCAAACGACCGTCACCCTTCACACCCACTGACGGTGGATCAGCTCTGTGGGGTTTGGTTTTGTTTCCAGCAGATTGCAGGAGGAGGGGTGCACAGCCCTCAGCTGCCTAAGCCACCGAAGCACGTAAGGCTTAAGAATACTCACCTCAGCGGTCTTCATCTTTTCACGCGAGACTAAGTGATGGTTATAACCCACCTGCCAGCACAGGAGGGAGGGATGCCAGCATGGGAGGCACAAAGCAGGGGCTGTGGACATCTCTCCTACCCACCTGTGTGCCCCGACACCCGCACCTGTGCTGCGTGGCTAAAGACTCAGCCTTGCTGCAGGCCACTTCCAAGCCAGGGAGCCAGACGGAGCAGGCTGGGGGTCCTCTCCTCAACGGCATCCATGCCATCGCCCAGCGAGACCCTGGGACGAAGCATTTCAAGCCAATGGGCTCCAGTTATGGGAAGAGCCTCCCGGGGACCACTCTGGGAAGGGCTGCTGACCCCCTCCTTCCCGAGACACCTCTGCACCTGACCTGATGGGCTCCCACCGGAGCCTCCGCACCTCCCACCCAGCCACCTCTCCTCCGGGTCTCCCGCAGGAACGGAAATAATCAACTCAAGCGACCAAAAATAAAGCCTCTGCTGTTTTTAAACTCCCGAGGGGATGCGGAGGCCGGGCAGCCACCAGGCCCGAGGAGGGACGGCTGGTGGGGAGCCTCAAGAGAGAGTACCGCCGGCCGGGGCGCGCTGTCCCCGCACCGCCGCCTCCCCGCTCCGAGGAGGCCCCGGCGCCTCTGCCCGCCCCGGTGAAGCGCCCTACGGAGCCCCGGCCGCCGGGGGGAAACGGGAGGGTGGGCGCCTGCACCACCTGCGGCAAACGGCTGGGGCCGGCGAGAGGCAGCCACGGCAAAGAGCCTCTGCGAGGCGGGCACCTACCTCTGGCCCGGGCTCGGAGTAGGTCAGGGGCTTTGCGGGGAGAAAGGGGAACGGGGCTGAGCCTGCAGCGGGAGGAGGAAGGAGGATGGAGGAGGAGGAAGAAGGATGGCGCGGGGGGGAGCCCTCCGCCCCAAGGCTGTCCTGAGGGAGTGCGAACGGCGCAGGCCGCGGCCACCCGCTCCTCCCCGCCGGCGCGGCCCCTTCCCCGCGGCGCTGCCGAGGAGGGGGAAGGCGGAGGCGGCGGCTAACGGCGGCAGGGAGGCCCGGCCTCGCCTCGCCGCAGCGGCCCCCTCCCCGCCCCGCCCTCTCCCTCCCCTCGGTGACTGACGCCATTTTGCCCGGGCGGCGCGGGAAGCGGGCAGTGGAATGGCAGCGGGTGGCCTCTACGGGCGTCTCCTCGGCGGGGTCGGCGCAAGAGCAGCGGGCGAGGGGCTGCCCGCCTTCCCGCTCCCGTGCCGTTGGGGTTGCCGCCAGCCCGCCGCCCTGCCCGGCCGCGCTTCCCCCAGCCGTACGGGCTCCTGCGGCCGGGCTCTCCTCACGTAACCATCGTATTTCTGTGGTAACACAGAGCCGTGAGGCGTCCCCCCGCTCCCGCTGCGGCCCGGCAGCCGCTTCCCGCGGAGGGGAAGGATGAAGGAAACCCCTCGGTCCCCAGGTGAGGCCTGCGTGGGCTGCCGTGCCCAGCCTTGCACCGGGCCTTCTGCCTCGGTCCCCGGCCTCCCTGCCGGCAGCCGGGGTTCTCGGAGCCGTCCCTCTGGAGCGGGCAAATTCCTCACCTGGGTAGCTTTGCTCGCCTCAGGTTTCTTCCCGTCCCTCTTGAGAGGGTGAATTCCTCACCTGGGTAGCTTTGCTCGCCTCAGGTTTCTTACCATCCCTCTCAGAGCTGGCATGGAAGTGTCAGAGGTGGTTTTTTTTTTTAATCACCTTTTTTACTCGTTTCTGTAATCTTCCCGCATCAATGAAGCTGCGACCCCAAACGCATTGGTCTGTTTCTTTAGTTATTACAACATTTAGCATTAACATTCGATACACAACATTCTAGCATTATATTGAAACAGCACAAATGCTCAAATCCACAGCGTTCTCACACGATACTAAAATACTCGTAAACATTTCTTAATCTTGAGTGTTAATGATCTTTGTTTAACTAATTCGAGGTGAGAACACCGATTCTGGCCTCAGAGAGAGGAAAATGCATTCTCAGTTTTCTTTTAGCTTAAATAAACTTGGGTATTCACTGGCAAATTGAAATATAAATCCAAATGCTGCAATACTACTTATCACTTCACATTACACCCATTAAACACTGACAATATTTAATAAAGCAAGCATGCTTAATATAATCTATATCTAATAATACTAAAATGTGTGTTCATTTAAAATATATGTATAATTTATATCTAATAATACTAAAATGATGTTCATTAGGGCACCAGCGTGTGCATCGTGTCTTCCTTAACATCTATGTTATAACAATCACCATATAAATTCCTACAAACAGTTATAATCAGTTTGATCTGAATCCCTAATAAAATTTAGCACATGCGCGTACACTGAGGATTTTAGATAGACTAAAAGAATTACTTTAATCAATTTAATTCTTATCAGAAGCATCAGAACTTTCTTGTAGGTCTGTTCATCTTTATTCTTCAGAGATAATAAAAAGGCTGTTAGATTGGGCTATCCAGTGTAAAACCTTGGAAATGCTAGCAAAGAAAACCACTCATTTACCTTTACTGACTTTCTTTTAAATGAGGTTCAATGGTACAAATAATACTAAAGTCCATCCTGCTGGAAGACAAAGACAAGTCTCTCAAACAAACTGTTTTTCTCAGGATCCTTGACTTAGGGTTTATTCACCCTGTCCTTCAAATGTTTCTGTTGCAATCCTGTTAAAATTAAGTATTTGTATGTCTCACAGATATTCCAAGGTAAATAACATCTCTGTACAATTGACTAAGGGTCTGTAGCAGGTATTTACTCTTTGTTCACAAGTTTTGTCCTGTACCAGCTCACCAATTCAGTTACAATTTTGTAAAGATGATGATTCTGTCCTGGAATATGTAAATCCTAAATAGCAGTTTGGGCAAGGGGGGAAGCAGGCATTAGACTTATTTCTTTGCAAGCTCAGCTGCTTGTGTTTCAAAACTGAGAGAAGGTTTCTTGCCTGTCCTCGTTTCCTACAGTTTCTCCCTCACTCAATAAAATAACTCAGAATTTCAGTCAGTGCAAACTCCAAGCTGCTTACTGGAGAAGGGAGCATACTAATTTATTTCTCTTAAGAGTTCTAGGAATTTTCTTGGTCTGATAAAACCTGCTAACAGAGTAAACTGTTCTAGGTAAATTCTGCCAACTTCCAGCTGTCTTTTGCAGATTTCTCAAACCAGAATCAGGCAAAACAGGTCCTCTTTGTCGGTTTCTCACAGACACCTAGATATTTATTATGACGTTGAAGGAATATAAAAGTATTTCTTACCAGTTTAGTGTGTTTGGATTTTATGAGAACTGTATTCTTCCAATATTGCTGCCAGTGAAGGATAAAACAGTCAGAGTTTGCAGGTTTCCTTTTAGTTTGTGTAGGATATTTTCAAAACCAGGAGCTGTGAGCTGAATTCTTCTTGTTGTTTAACAAAGCAAAGTTTTCCTTTTGTTTTTCCCCTTGTTGCATTTAATGCTGAAAACCTCTCGATTATGGAAGCAATCTAGTTAAATATTTTATGTTTTGGGAAAGACTCACTTGCCTTGGAAGTCTTTTTCAATTGCTGGGTTTTGAGAGTCTATCACTGATCGGAGGAGAAAAGGACAGAGAAAGAATTACAAATTGCAAATTTGTGTACTGCTAGAATCCTAAGTGACAGCCCAGGATCGAATACAGGATGTTCTGCATCTTTAGTTTGACAGTTGTAACAGTCCTGTGGCCATGCAGACTTCACAGTTGTCATTTATACCACAGTCTGTGGCCACACAGATGTTGTGGTTATAAATGGAGACAGATCATGTGCAAGACACTCCACTCCAGCGACACACAGCTTTTTACTGCTAGAGCTTAAGGACCATTTGTAGCCGCCACAGCGGTATTAAAGTTTGTATTATCTATGTGCAAGGCAGTGTATCCTGTGTCCTTGAGCACTTCACCCAATTAAGAATGGTCATACTCGCACACACCAGTTGTTAAAGACTAGGTTCAGATCTCTGCCATCAGGCATCCAACTTTGCAATGGCTTAAAAAAATATTCTTCACCCAAAAAAATTGATTCAGAGATGTAAGCGAGACATTTTGTCTTTGTGCATGATCAGAAACATGACAAAGTAGGTGTCTCTGGAGGACGGTTCCGTGCTCGCTAACTGGAGAGCTGCTGGCGTTAGCCATTGGGAAACACCACTCCAGGAGCAGGTTTGAGCAGCTGAGTGCATCTGGTGTGTGGCTGTGCACAAAGGGCTTCCAGCCACTCGGAGCAGTGATGCCGCTGGCAGGGCAAGTACCTGCTTAAGAAGGACTAAAAGGCTAAAAGAAGTTCCTCCTTAAGAAGGACTAAAAGGTATGATGCCAGGAACTGCCTTTTGTGAAGTAGGCTAGTGCCTGCCTGCCCCACGGGAAAGGAGGCCAAGGATCTTCTTAGTCTGAAGATCCCACTGCACCGCTCTGTAAAAGATGTCCTAACCATGTGGCTATAGACAAGACTATGAAAGAACCACTATCTGCTATTCTGGTAAAATCAGACTAGAGAGGGAGCCTGATCCCACCACTCAAGGACGAGTATTTCCCTTGTGTGCCTGACTTAAAGTATTAAGTAGTCCTTACCTGTTGCTTCCACTTATGTCTTCAGAAAAGCAGACCAGCAATGGAAGATCTCAATGTGAAGATTCTCACGTGAAATTTCCACAATATTGAGGAGTTCAGCTATGGTGTCTTGGTATACACCAGAATCATCACTTGCTCCTACAGCATTACAGACCATAGGTCTGCTGATGAATCTCCCACACGGGCAAGAGATCTGCTGCCAGCCATCAAAATGCTTCCCAGGAGCAGAGCTGGCCCTTCAGAGCTCTTCTGGGTGGCAGTATTGAACGGTATGCTCAGACAGCAAAGAACATTTTGGGTGAACTGATTGCTCTTGAGAAGAGCTTGTGAGCATGTCTCTGTTTAAGCCTGTCCAGCTCTGTCCTAAGTAGTAAAACAATATATAGAGAGACACAAATGGTGAAGTCCTGTTCCACGCAGGTGCTCAGCACACTGCAATACTGTTAATTAAGCTTTGTTAGTTTGATGTCCAGTTTTTCTGACATAGGTTTTGATCTCCTCTTGCAGAATTCTAAAACTCTGCCTTTTTTCTTTGTATGCGCAAGTACATTTAGAAAGGATTTTCATAATTTCTTTGTGTCCAGCTTCTCTAATAAGGTTGGACAGATTCTCACAGTTTCTGTTGCTAATATGATTCCTGGCAAATAGAGCAGAAGGTTCAGGAGAACAAAAGAAATGATCTAATTTTAGTAATGGTGCAGACTGAGTCTGTCATTTTTTTCTCTCTCTTTTATCCTTCTACCCTTTCTGAATGTCAGAACCTCTCCCAGCGCTGCCTCTTTTCAGTTTGAATTGAATTTTTGTTCTTCATCAAGGGCTGGGCAAGAGGAGGTTTTAGATACTCCTCTGAACAGAAGCTGGAGTATTGGAGAGGCTTGTCAGTGAAATTCTGACATACATACCTATTTGAAGTATGAGAATTTCTAAAGAAGCCTTAAATTAAAACATATTCTTTCAAAGGCAATGGAAATACTGACTTGTTTTAAATTACACATATGCTTACAAACTTTGCTAAGCTTGGGTCTCAAGGGGTTGTTCTAGTGAAGAACAATTATGCGTGTCTCAGTTGACCGTTATCTTCTGCTTGTTTTGGATGTGAGAAACAAACAGGCTGTATTGCAATTTGGAGGATGGCAATTATAGACATCTGATGTGCAGGAGTGGACAGGAAAGCAAAGAGTAAAGAATAACATGGTTTGAAGTGAAAATTGTTTGAGCAGTAACAAAATGCAGAGGATGTCCTTTCTCAGATGTTAATTTATTGAGTGTACAACAAGAACACCGGTATGGTTAGAAATAAAGAGTAGTGCAACATTTAGTGATGTAATATATTCCAAAATGAAAAATAAAGCCAGCCTAAAGATTTAATTTTGTTCCTGATTAGGTCTGTTTAAACAACCACGTCAAACTTGATTAAAAAGGTGCAATCATTTTTCAAAATAAATCATTCCTTAGTATCTAGCTCCAGTTTGTTTCATTTCATGTCATCTGTATAGAAGGGGGTAGACAAGCATTGCAATTAAATCTATAAAACCTACAGCCATACTCATATTAAGAAAACTTCCGTGATTGATGTAACAGACCACACTATTAGGCCTGAAATTGGGCTTTGGAATACACTTGATGTAGTTCAGAATAGTATTTTCATCTGCCGATGCTCAGTAAATAATTAGGCAGATCTCCTCCCACAACTTGTGACAGACTTAAAAACTAAGCTGACCAGTCTTCGAGAGGGGAGGAGTACTGCTTCTCAGCTTTGTGTCTTTAGGAATTAGACTTACATTGTTTCTTCTGGAATCGTTAGGTCTAAAAAAAAAAAAAAAAAGAAAGTTTAAATGTGTTCCAGGAACTGGAGCTTTAAAAATCACTCTGCCAAATAGGCAAGGTTTGCAGTGGAACCTCCCTTATCTGCACCGAGCAGCTCATCACGTAACCAGGAAATGAAAGGGAGGGAGCACTCTCCATTCCTGTTTCCCATGCATGAAGAGGTTTGGATGGTTCTACCCTAAAGGGGAGGACCTCTCTCCATTCCTGTTTCCCATGCATGAGGAGTTTTGGATGGTTCTACCCTGATGCTCAGCTAAATGCAGTGTTCAGGTGGGACAAAGTCCCGTACCAGCCTGCGGGGCTGGATGTGGTGGGGAATGGCTACACAGCAATGTGGCTGTCCCCCGGGACACAGTCCTCTGCGCCCATTGCACCATGCAGCGTTAACAAGAGTCCACTGCCCCCTTTGTCCTCTCTCTCTCCTGCCACAGTAAATAAATCCATGCCTGCCAGCCCACCCCTTCCCAGCAGCGCTCGGTCTTGCCCATCCCTCATCTCTTCTCTGCTCTGGCCCCTGGCCATTACTCCCGCTCCACCTACAGCCATGGAATAGCACCATATTTCTGTTTGAATGAACGTTCCTGAAATGCTTCTCGTCCAGGGGCCAAGTGGAAGGCAAGAAATGGACCGGAGGATCTGGGGGTTGCTGACAGTGCTGGCTGCACTGTAACCGTCTTCATAGTTCTTTCCTACATCTGGCAGATGTTTGTCACAGGATGGTTTTCTGGCCGGGCGTAGGCATCCATAGTCCTTTTGGTGCAGCAGAGCCTGTGGCACAGGCTCGACCACCATTTCAGCCAGTCCCTCCCATTGCCATCACGTGCAGCTCTTATCAGGGTGCTAATACTGTGCCTGATGATGTCTGTGCTCCTCAGGCACATTAAGAAATCTGGCGTGTAGCCCACGGCAAGAGCTCGGATTCAGCAACAATAATGTTTACGTTGGCAGGCCTTCGAACAGAAACTCACATTCACTCCAGCTGGCTGGTGTGATTCTAGGAATTAATTCAGCTTTTCCAGTGGTAAGAGTTTGTTGATACAGCTTGTTGCTTTTCCTGTTGCAAAACACATCAATAACTTGGAAAAAACGTGGCTAGGCAGTCACAGAATCACAGATCCCTGAGGCTGGAAGGGACCTTTAGCTGTCAGCTAGTCCAAGCCCTGCTTAGAGCGGGCCAACTACAGCAGGCTGCTCAGGGCTGCGTCCAGTTGGATGGAGACTCCATAACCTCCCTGGGCAATCTATTCCAGCGTTTGACCTGCCTCCCAGCAAAACCTTTTTCTGTTTAAATGGAGTTTCCTGTACTTCAATGCATGTCCATTCTCTTCTCCTCTCACTGGGCACCACCAAGAAGAGTCTGGCTCCGTCTTCTTACTCTTTCACTTCAGGTGAATCACACATCAGTAAGACCTTCCTGAGCTTCTCCAGGCTAAATAGTTCCATCTCCTTCAATCTCTCCTCAAATGATGGATTCTCTAATCCATTAACCATTGTTGTGGCCCTTTGCTGGACTCATTCCGGTATGTCCATGTCTCTTTTGTTCTGGAGAGCCCAGGACTGCACCCAGCACTGCAGATGTGGCCTCACCAGTACTGAAGAGAGGAGAAGGATCACCTCCCTTGACGTGCTGGAGATGCTCTTCCTTATGTAGCCCTGGAGGCTGTTGGCCTCCTTTGCTGCAAGGTCACATAGCTGGCTCATGGTCAGCTTTTTGGCCATCAGGACCCCCAAGGCCTTCTCTGCAAAGCTGGTTTTCAACCAGGTGGCCTCAGCCTATACTGGTACTTGGGGTTATTCATCTCTGGGTGCAGGACTTTGTTGAACTTGACAAGATTGCTGTTTGCTTTAAGTCGTTATAAAGAACCACTTGGGATAGAGCTGGAGGGATGGAAGTGTCTCAGGTTCCCACAAAGTCCGCATCATTTATTATCTGATTTTTTCCCTCATGACTCTGATGAGACTAAGTCATCATCCTGGGCTCTGGAGCCTGTCAGAAATCTGAAATGAGGACAAAAGCAATCCATACAAGGATTAGTTTTCTAAGTTTACATAAAAAGAGGAACTGTAGGTACTTAATTATCTGTGTTGTATTCCAAGTCCTAAAATTTTGTATTTATAGCATTTCTGTTGTAGCTACAGGAAAGAAGCATGTGTAAATGAAAGTTTCTTGGTTATGAATGAGCTGCTTGTTTCCTATATATTTATATAACTGAAGCCCATCTTTTCCTCTATGTACTGTATTTTTTCTGCCAGGTTGTTCTTTCCAACAACAAGGCCTTACCGCCTCTGCCCTCAGCTCATCTATAGTGAAAAAGCAGAGTGTCCATGTCGCTTATCAAGTATACAAAATATAGTGAAACGCTGGCTGTGAAATGTCACTGACTGGAATCGCCATCAAATTGCCAAATGTCCTGAATATATCCAATTTTTTCTTTGCCTTTATCATGTTGCCTGTTATTTTGGGGGTAGTTGAGACTTAGAGCCTCACAGACGGGTCTGGTAGAGCTCCTGGTTTCTTTCTTAACTTTTGACATTGGACAGTCATCAATTCATGACATGGATTTGCACCCAACTGGGAAGATTTGTTACTTTGGGCCCTTATTGAATCCAGACTTTCCAGTGTACAATGGGTGGCTCAGTCAGTGCATTGAGGATATTGGGAGCATAAATCCTGTTTCTGGGGAGTCAATACTGAATATGCCTTTGTGTTGGAGGCAGCCTGTATTTTCAACCCATCTGGAGGTCAGCAGTAGCCCAAGCTGTTCTTTCACCCACACTGAGAGATTTAAGCACGTTCAAAACCCTCTACCTACCTTTCTTTACCCAAACTCATGGAGTGGTTTTTAACAGATAAATGTAGTTTACTTACTTTTTTAATTTACTTATTTGGTTTGAAATGTCTTTGGTTTCCTTCAGTTTATATGCTTCAAATTTATCAATTTTAATTATAAAATTACTTAATTAAATTTACTAATTAAATTAGAACTAAATTAGAAGCACCAAAAATTTGCCAGTAAGGTGTGCAGCCCAAACAACAATATTATAAAGTGGATGTAGCAAAGAAAGGAAGCAGAGCTGTTGCTAGAATTTATTCAGGGTATTTACAATTAATCTAATCGCTCCTAACTTCACTGCTCTAGCAGGTCAGGAGGTAGGGTGTTTATGGCATATGGTAATGTGAATCTCTTCATGTTCACAGAGACCTGGCCTGCAGACCTTAACCCCTCAGCTGGACGTAGCCCAGTGCCTTGGTGTCTCTGTGCCCTGCAAATCCAGTGCCCACACCTCCCTGCTGGAACGCTTCGATTCCCAGTTTGGAAGAATGGCCTTGTGTTTAAGTTACAGGATTGCAATGCTCCCAGGCTAAAAAAGTGAAAAACTGTTTTCTTTCAACAAATATGGTTTAATCTGTTCTTCAGTAAATCTGTTATTTTCAGCTTTCCCCCTGCAGATTAGGTGCTGTCAGGCTAAGTTGGTTGGATACCAGGTGGTAGGAGGGAAAACCTAATTATTTAAAAAAAAAACCCCAAATCCTGCTTCGTAGACAGAGCTCATCTCTTGTAAGTAGGTCAGAGTTATTACAGAAAACAGCAGTAGTCATACTAACAATGGGCTCTGGTTTGTTTAATAGGTCCTGTTAACATTTAAAACTTTCTTCCCCTTTTAAAATTTCCATTCTGAAGTCAGATGATTCATGACAGTATGTTTTTCCTTTTGTGCTTAACCCCTTGACTCAGCATCTCGGCGGCAGCACCGGGAAGCCGTGGTTGTGACTCCTGATCCTCAGGTCTCTGATGGAAGCACCCGAGAATGGGTCCCGGGGATTAAGGAGGAAGCAGAGGGTTTTGGTGAAGCAGACTCTGTTCTACGGAGGTGGGAAGGGAGGTAAGGGAAGCTCCTGTTGCTTATGCGATTATTGCTAATTACTGTAGTTGGACATCCTCATGACAGGAATATTTGGTGCCTGAGGTAAAGCTTGTTTGTTTCCATTCCTTTTTTTTCTTTTTTCAACTGTCTCGTGGTGCCCTCTCGAGGTAGGAGAGCAGCTCATTTTATTTGCTGTTTTGTGGCAGCTGCAACGCAATCTGGAAACACAGAGCCTCGTGAAGAAGCTGAGAAATTGCTGTTTGCTTTGAAAAACAGATTAAATTTGCTGTAACTCGATGCAAAGTCAATGGTTTTTTGGGATTCCCATTTAAAAAAGTGCGCCTATCCATGTGCCTCCAGCTTTTCCACTAGAAAGGACACAAAATGTACGGGGGATGCTTCTTTGCAGTGCCCAGAGGCCACAAAGGTGTGTTCAATGGGCAACGCACCATTGTGAGATGCATGTCATCCATGTCATGCCAGATGATCATTGCAAGGCTAAAGGCTGGCTGTTTCCACACAGGAAAGGAACGCATTTTCCTCAACATACTCTTTAAGTTTAGCTCAAAATGTACTGAGAAATGCTGACGTGTTCAGATACTAAAGTGGATTAAGAAACTTTGGCGTATGAGGAAGGCCAGTGTCCTGGGTTGAGAGACCAAGGAAAATTGCACTTTTAGAAGACTCTAGTGTCTGAATTTGTGAAAATATTTACTTTATAGCCAGCCAGGCTCTGTCAGAATCAAGGTTTTAGTGTTTTCAAGCCTTGCCAGGTGCAGGGACAAGGAGGAGCAAGGCCTGGGCATTTGACCCAGTCTGGCCAACAGGATTATTTCATACCATGAACGTCACATTCAATATCAATTAGAAAAGTTTGCTGTGTAGCTCTCTCTCCCTTGATGGTGGCGGGTCCAGACAACTCCTTGCCCCGGTGCCAGACCCCTGAGGCCTTCCCTTCCTCCTGAAGCCGTTGTGCTGGCAGTGTCCGCCATTTGCTGTCCCTGCTGGGAGCACACAGCTTCCTGCTGAGAGAATGGGCTGAGTATAATTTCTGTATATCTTATATCAGTATCGGGATTAATACTGGTTCTTTACTATTATTGTTAATTATTTAGTCTTAGTCAATTAAATCTATTTATATTTCAACCCTTGTGTTTCTTTGTGTTCCCCAATTCCCCTCCCTAGTGGGGAGGGACCATCGGGTGATAGAATAATTGTCTAAACGACAGTAGATTGTTATGAGTTATGCCTCATCTTAAATCCAACAAGGAGCAAGGATCGGCAGTATCGTGGGTCCTCAAGGGTCAGTGAATTAATCACTTTTGTTTTGGACTGGGATAGGGTTGATGCTGAGTTCTTGGGGCAAGGACAGCCTGTTTAGAGAGATGAGCATGCTATGGGTACACGCTGATTTATTAGTAGTCTCCCTCAGAGCTGAGTAGGGTATACTTCACCTCATGGCACAACCTCTGCTGTCACCTTCTCACAGCATCCTACTGAGTCACCTCAGGTTATCTGATTCCATTCAATGCAGTCTTCAGGAAAACAGGCAGAGGAGCCAATTGCTGGCTGTATTTTCTTAAAGACTGAGTCCTTTAAGACCCCCTGCCCCTTCCAGGTGCCCTAACAGCAACAGTCATTATGAAGTCTGCTATGTTTGTTTTACCAGAAACTCTGATTCTTTGTTTCCGATATGCCCTGCAGATCAGAGGAGCAGAGAGTGCTTGGTATGGATGACGTTCAGACCCAAGAGCAGCAGAGGCCATGGAAGGTCATGGAAGTGGACCCACAAGGCTCAGCAGCGTGGTGGGGCAATGAACGTGACTCTACTTGGTTGTCTCAGCAAGTGGTGTGACACCATTTCTTCTGATAGCATGACAGCTGAGATTTTCTGAGGCACCTGAGGCAGGCAGCACCCGGAGAGCAAGATTTTCTCAATGAAGTGTGTTTTTTGCTCTGATTTTCCTCTGCTGCTATTACAGGCCATGGACTTCATGAACTGCAGCCCCTCCTCCATCCTGTCTTTTATGTGCAGCTCAGTTTTGGAGTTCGGAAGGCTTTTTGTGTGTTGATTTTGTGCCCATATTGGATACATTTTAAAAATACTTCTAAATATCTCTGCTTCTCGTAGATAACTTTTGATGGGGACATTTGGAAATAAATGTGAACAAATGCTGAACAACATGCTGGATCTGAAGGCATAAATCCCCTCCACAGAGCTGCAAATTGAGGACTCAAAGCTCCTGTTGTGTTGAAAAGAGGGACTTTTGGGCCCGACAAGGGGCAAGATGTTAATAAAACCTTTGTTCACTGTTACAATAGGGAACAGCTAAGTGTGGTTTGGGGTTTCTGCCAAGTTAACCCTGACTTATTCCCATTGTCACAAGTACTGCTAAGAAACCCCTTAACGTGTTATTAAAGAACGAAAAACAGTTAATACTTTTCATTTTGAATGCTGTATTTAAAGCAAAGGCTTTCATTTTAAAAACATCCTTTATTCCCTTTCCCTAGTTGCTAGACCTGGGGCTCTAAAGAAAACTCGCATTTTATGTGGCATTAACTTTCTTTCTGTAGGGAAAAAACAAAGCTAGCGTATGTGGTCTGAAACTGGCACTGTTGTTAATATTACAGGAGTCTTATTTTCTCTAAGATGAAAGTGCAGGTGTTCTGAGTCCCGCTGAACATGTGCTAACCTGGCTTATTTGTTCGTTTCCTTCCCTGTGGTCTGTTGGGTTCTGCCCATCCGTGGTCTGTCTCTGTCGTTGTTAGTTCCTTGGGGCAGGAACCACATGCAGCACATTCAGATCCAGGACCGGACAGAATTGCTATGATAATGTGAATAATAACAACAAAAAGCCATGGAAAAATAAGACGACATTAAATCAGCATTTCAGCTTTTTATTTCTTCAGTGAAGAAAGGCAAAAGATACACAGCCTCTCTCTACAGTCCTGCCTTCCGTTTGCTAGTGTGCAATTAGGGAATCAGAGGCTACTCAATACATGGTCTTGGAAACCCTTTGGATGAGTATTAGGTTCTCGGAGGTGTTGTTTTAGGTGCATCTCCATAAGAAGCTGATAGTAATATGACGACAAGTAGTACAACCTTGACAACTAGGGAAGAAATGAAAGAGAGAGGTGGTGGGTGTACCTGGGTACTCTCTGCTCAGGTCAGGATCTCCAGCATCGGGGCTGGCAGAATATGCTGGGGTGATATTCACATTTCTTCCAGCCCTCATGTCTTCCTCTGCTCTCCTTTGTGCCACCCGCTCATCTTAGGAAAGGTGACATCTTTATTCTGGGAGAATTAACTAATCAAAATACGCTGTTGGTGATTTCAATTATAAATGTTTCTTCCCATTCTTAAAATGTTTCCGCTTGTTTTCTTGGCAGGACCTCGAGCATCTCTCCTGAGAGTTCCTTTCACATAGATATGCAAAAATGGTTTATCTCCAGCTCCTGCTGACTTTCATTACTAATTTGATATAAAAAGCTATGGTGGACTTCTGCTGTGTCAGATAACTTGGGAGTACCAGCTTCTAATTCCAGCCACAGACCGAAACAAAGCCACAGACCGAGCCAAAGTGGCCTCTCTGGTTTCCACTCACTTGCAACCTTTCTTGGCAATTTCCAGAACCTTGTCTTTCCCTCCTTTAGCTACCAGGCTGCTTCGTTCTCCCCCAAAAAAGAGACTCTAGGGCTTCCAGCTGGCAGAACTTCTCTTATGAATGAAAACTATTTACTTAAATGAGGAAGATTTCATGGAACATACATAAGACCGTGATTTTTACTGTTTCTTGTGTACCTCCCCAGGTGTATGCCAGAAAATACTGTGGTCACTCCTGAAGGTGAGCAGCTTGTTTTATGGGGCGCATTCATCTCCCCAGTCTCATTGAAGGCAAACAGAATTGCTTCTCTGAGTAATGTCACGCACGTGCCTAAATGATTGCAAGAGACTGAAAGGAATTGGGAGTAGAAATAATAGCACTACTTTATGTCTCACAGAGCAGCGCCAACAAAATAATGAAGCCATGTGAATAAAGAACCAACATAATAATCAAGCTCTAACCATTTTTGGAAAATTAGCACTTCTTCCATAACAGTAACGGCTGCTGGGAAAATGGTACAAAATATTAACTGTCAGGTTAAGCACACCTTAATCAATGTGTGCCGAGTCCCACTGATGTGTCCTCAAACCTGTGACTTAAGTACTTGTTAAGGCCAATTAAATAAACAAAATTTCAAAGCCTAATAGCATAAACCACATAAATAACATAAAAGCACCATAATGGTTGAATGGGTGGGTGTTTAGCCCTTCTTGATTTAAAACAGTGAAGTGAAAAATGTTGGAGCCCTTGAAGGTGATTTCGAAGACGAGGAAGTGACTGTGCTACACAAACAGCAATCAGAGACAATTAAGAGAACTGGGACAAGTGCCTCATTCTCTCCACAGACTGCATGGGAAATTGCGCTTTACATTTCAGTCTCGTTGCATTTCAAATAAGGCCCCCCAGCTATGTCATTTTTCAAGTCCAACTCAAATCAAAAGATATTGCTTAAAATCTTCCTATTACTCCAGAAGTGAAAAGAATGATTGTCTATGCTGATGAGCCTGGAAGATTGTCTTGGAAAGAATTTGACAGTTTTGTCTCCCAGTCCCATTATAATGTTATTACTGCCCTTGAAGAAGGCTGACAGAGCCTGAATAGCAGCTTAAGTACGGGGGTAGTTTAGGATGGCTCTCTGCTGCCGCAGATTTCATGTTGTTTCTCTGCACAGTGGAGAAACCGTGTGCTACGTTGTGCATGTGTTTTCGTTTAAAGCTCAGTCTGATGAAGAATCTTCACAAGACTGTGTAGTAACAAAAGAACAGAAAATGCAAACAAGCTAAAAAAACCACCAACAAACCCATAAAAATGGAAAGAATGAAAATAGGAAAATTTGGAAATAATTATCCATGTCTAATTATAACCCTATCCTGATGCAGAATGCACAGCCCATGAGCGATACTTTTTCAGGAACTTTCTGATAAGCACAGAAGGGTTTCGGTGTGGGATTCAGAAATTTCCTGATGTGCAGAAGCGGCCTTACTTTTGTAGCCTTCTTCCCAAGGACAGTGAGCTCTCAGAGCTCCTGTAGCTGTTTTGGTTTTTCATAATATGCTATGGTGCCTAGAAATGAGCACCTTAGTTTTTAAACATGCTTAAATACTGATTTAAGTGACTCTAAGTTTGCCCCCAGGCAACCGCTAGCCTGTGTGTCATTTGTGTAATGCTATAACTTTTACTGGTATTTTTTCTGTTAGTTATGAGTAAGGAGGAATTGGGAAGTAAGATGAACATACTGAATTAGGTTGTTAGAGCATCAGTGCTCTAACAGTACGGCGATTTTCCCAAGGAAGTATCAACTTAATCTCATCTGAGTGTTTTCTTTGCATAAGGCACTTTTTTCTTTGAAAGAGTTTTGTTTTTTTTTTCTAATGAAAAAGGTTCTAAATGTAAATGTTCAATTATAATGCTAATTAAAAAGAAAAGGAAGTTAGTATAAGATCTCTCCACTCAGATACAATCAACTCTGCATAAACCAGGTCATCTTAGAAAACAAGAACCTAAATCACTTCTTTCCAGATGATTAAAGATTTAAACTTTTGTTTTTCACTCTATAACAATTGACTGAGAGATAAATTATAGATACGGTGACAACCTGGTACTTGTTCTCCTCAATCCAGTACATAAGCTACCCAGATCTATGGAAAAAAAAAAAAAAAAAAAAAAAAAATGATGCCTTGTTGGTACGTGAAGGCTGCAGAGCAAATGTGCCCACTGAAATGAAGAGGAATTTGTAAACCAAGGCAAAAGCTACCCAAATCTATGGAAAAAAAAAAAAAAAAAAAGATAAAAAGTGATGCCTTGTTGGTACGTGAAGGCTGCAGAGCAAATGTGCCCACTGAAATGAAGAGGAATTTGTAAAGGAAACAGGCTGCTTCTGAGCCAGGGACTGTAGAAGTCCTTTATAAATTGTGATGACCCTAACAAGAAGCCTTTCCCAGTGTGGTATCAGAAAGCATGTCCAGCTTGACAATTCATGCATGGAACTACACAAAAGAAGGAAAAATACTGAAAAAATGTATTCACTGCTCTCAGAGTCTTACCCCAGTCCCCGGAGTTGCAACAGATGATGTCTAGCAGAAATCTCATTCAGTTCAGTGGGACCTCCTTGGAGCACGGTACTACTTAACTAACAATTGTAAAGTTGCATCCTAACCTGCTTGTTTTAAAACAGCTTTGACAAAAATATATTTGGGGACAAATTCTTGTCACAGTTAAATGAATGGGAGTTTTGTGACTTAGTTTCTATATTATAAAACAATGTAACTCTTTTTACATTTTCATGTACCTCAAATATGTTACTCCTAACTGGAAGGAACATATTTATGTACATAAAAATTATGTGTATCAAAATGAATGTTTATTATTTCATATTCACTGGTAACTCTAGGGCTCTGGATTCACATCTCTGCCGTTTTCTGAAAGAGAGCTGAAAGGCCAACGGGAGCAAGATACCAACCTGAGATGGCAATCTAGCAAGAAAGGCAAGGCTGTCGCTGCAGAGGGACTTCGAGCAGAAGAAATGACACTTGCATTTACTGCCCCTGTCAGCCCAGATCCACGGAGCTTTGGTGCCCCGGACAAAGACGAGGCCAGGCGAAGGGCTGGCAGCACGGCCTGCAGACAGATGGACAGATCGGTGAGCGACACCGGGGCCGTGAGGGAGCGTCGAGTGTGAGTCCTGAAGGCAGCCTTCCCAGCTGGGAGGCTGCAAACAGCTGGCCAGCCTGAATTTTTTGAAAACAAATTTCTGTTTTAGGAAATGCTGGAGTTCGTTGGGTTCCAGAGGATGTAACGAACCGAACAAACCAGGGATAGGAAGGGGTTTTGTTATTTAATGTTGGTAAAATTGGCTTGAGCAGCACAAAAAGAAGGAAGTGAAGAAGGGGCATCCCCCCTGAGCCCTGGAGAAAGCGAGCGTGAGAAATGGTGATGGAATTTCCCTGTGCCTTTCCGTGGCAGGGCAAAACAGATCCCACACACCGCAGAGTGGAGCAGCAGAGGGAGTGCCAAAGCTGCTTGTGAGAAGGGGATGAGGTGGGGAGGAGAAATCTCACCTTGGATTCAGAAAGTGGAATTCATCATCAACTCACACGTCAGCCTTCCTCTACCAATCAGGATAGGGGTAGGGGCACTGTGGGACGACTCCTTTCCGGAGACAAGGGTAGCATTTACTAGGCAGGATAAACTTGAACTCTTGACTGGAAGTTGGGAATCTGAAACTCAAAGGTGAAGATCTGATGCCAGTGCGTTTTGTTTCTGAAAGAAACAGTTTAAAAGATATTATCTGAATTTAAATATTTAGCTTTGAGCATTTCTTTCCTGGCACACCGAACTGTAGACAGTTAAATTAGCAAACCGTAAGTAAAAATGGGGTTGCTATGTAGGAATTTGAATGATTGGTCCTCATGTGCATCAGCATCCCTTTGACTCACAATTTTTCATCCCTTCTGTTTGTGAAATGGATAGGCTCTTCCAAGGCAGACACTCGATCCAGATTATACTATATTCTGTCTCCTAGTAATCAGTCCAAGCTGCATTTCAAACACCACTTCTACTCCATTTTCTGTAATTCATTCATTATTTCTTTCAAAATCCTCATTTGCCCCGTGTGTTTTGCCAGTGTTGATGCATATTGGGCAGTCAGGTCTAGAGTCAACCCAGGTTACTCTTGTTTGTGTTACTCTTGTTGTGAACTCAACTTACATTAAACCTAGGAATAACCATCATAAAAGGTTAACACAAGGTGGGGGAAAAATGC